>NC_056741.1:1405163572-1405261072 GCF_019279795.1 Protopterus annectens
ATCTTGGTAAGATTCTTCAGTTCTTTATACAGGATCATGCATATTTAGATCTAGTGCAAATATTGAGATAGACAAAGTTTATTTCTTTAGGATGTATAACATAATACATGTTGATTAATAAATTTAGTTAATTTGGTGCTGATGTATTATAGATTGGGAGCAGACTGTTGCTTTAATTGGTTGCGTATAAATAAGGGGGAGGATTCCTTCCATTACATGCACTGATGAAGCTAAGGTGAAACCTGGTTTGCTTGTGAAGTGGCTTGGCTTGTCAGCCATTAAAAAGTTGATGCATGCTACTTTCCTGGTTTTCTTGGCATTTTTTTTCATTTTTACAGGTCGTATTTGGTGCTGGATCAGTATTTGTGAAGTCATTTGCTGGAGTTCCGAGCACTCTAGCGTCAGGGAATCGGGTGGGGGATGTTCACCAATGGATGAATCATCCAAAAAGTGTACTATGCATCACTAAAGGGAAAGGAGGTACAGTCCAATGAGGAAAGTAGCCTTTGGACAAGGTCAGCAAATGTAGAGGAGGGGCAGGGTTTCAGGTATGGTATAAAAGAAAAAACCCTGAAATCAAAATAGCACTGTCCCCAGTATGCCCTTAAGCACCTTGTTGACCCAGGTATGAAATTTGGCATTGACAGGGGAGGAGACAGCAGTGCTAGTAGACCTAGCAAAGGACGTAGGGCACTTCAGCTGTCAAGTATGACAACAATGAAAAAAAATAAAAACAATTAACAGTGCATACCACACCCAAGACACCTCAGAACAGCGCCACTGACTGACTGGGAAAAACTAATTTTGTTTGGCAGTGGTCCCAAACAGCTGAATGCAAACCGACCAACAGGTTCCTACACTTACTCTTCTAAGAGTCTTCTCCTGAACCAATAATCAGAGAAAAGTAATGTCGGACCCATAGAGATTAGATAATGAAAGTATAATACTCAACACCGATGGCACAAAAAGTACAGTTGTGTACACTTACCATAAATGTCACTGTTGCAGTCATTACACTTGGACCCCTACTCTTCTCTGTTTACACCAATAATCTAGCCTCTGCCACCAAACGTGGCACACTCATACAATACGCAGATGACTCGACCATCATCTGCTCAGCCCAGTCCCTACCCAAACTGCAAAAAGTCACAGGAAGCCTTTTCCTCTGTTGAAACATGGTTATCCGATGCCCAATTAATACTCAACCCAAACAAAACTAAACTACTCATCTTCCAACCCACCAAACATACTCAAAACAACTCTCACTTTAACATCACAGCAAAAGAAAACACCACTATATACCCAAATGAACACACCATATTGCTAGATGTGGAAATAGGCAATAAACTAAAATTTGACATTCACATATCCATGACCATAAAAAAGTCCACAAAAAACTAGGAGCGTTATACAGAAATAAGCAATTTCTCACCAAAGCAGCAAAGATTTCAATAGCAAATTCCCACCTTATCTCCACCCTACTTTATGCCTCTCCAATATATACCAACCTAAGGCAATGTGATCTAAACAAACTACAGACCTGCTACAACAAAATCGCCAAATTCGCCACAGGGGCATCCTACCGTAGTCACCACTGTCTCTCACTTGCTGAACTGGGCTAGCTTGAACTCCCTCACCTCCTTCAGTGGTATCAACTCTCACTCGCCCACAAACTAGTAAACCATCCACTAAATGTCCCATCCCTCCAGAATCTACTCCAACCCTATCGCACCACCAGACCACTAAGATCCAGCAACAAAAATCACTTGCAGATCACTAAAGCCAATAACTCTGCTGGTGAAGCACTATTCTCTTGCGCCATAGCCAAATTATGGAACTCACTCCCGCCCACAATTACCTCCGTACCATCATGCAGCCACTTCAAAACTTTACTAAAAGCGCACCTAAAAACATGCTGGCTATGCCCTTGCAGCTCCCACTCTAACATCATCCACCCCATCCAACCACTACCTTTCTCTCCACTCGACTAACTGCCTTGATTATAGCAAGCTCAGATGCTCATAAGCCTAGTACTTATTATACAGCAGGAACTTCTCATTGTAACATTTGTTAATGTCTGTTATGTACTTCACAGATAAAGATTCTAGTTGTCTACTGATGTACTATGTTCTTCATCTGTAAATATGTTGTAAGTAATTGCTATGTTAAATTGTTAATTGCTATGTAATCCAATGTAACTACTGTCTGTTTATTTTACTGTGGAGCTTTTCTCCCCGGGCCTCCGCTGAAAATGGACCTACGTCCAGTCGGACACTCCCGGTCAACAAATTTAAATAAATAAATAAGTAAATAAATACACTTGGGTTATCCTGCTGGCAGGCTACCCTCAGTCAGCCTGAATTCCAAAGTTTAGGTCTGGCGTCGGTTGCTGTCACCTCTTCCCTGACAGAGCGCCAGGGGTATAAAAGATGCAGCCAACGCCATTTTCTTCAGTTTTTCTTGCCCCAGATGTCAGGTGCCCCCAAAAGGGTAGGCTAAAAATATGTGCCAATAAAATAAGCATGCACCAAAATATATTATACCTTCATCTACAAGCAAATACACCATATAGGTTGTATAGATTAGAGAAGTGCAGATTAGTTCCAGCAAAGAAATGGGGGATGGTGGGTGGGTAACCTGGACTGCAACAGTGAATACACTCTAACATCTATATTTATGGTAAGTGTACACAACTGTACTATGTTCTTCGTGTTTCACTGTTGAAGTCATTACACTTGGGTTGAATCCCAAAGCTATGGTTGGGAGGCTGGAGCTAATATAGCATTAGGAGCGGCTATGAGGCCCTGCAGGACTGCAGTGGCAAAGCCTGCCCTGGATTTAGAGTAGAGTGGTAAATGATAGTGCTTTGTACAGGTGTGCACTGAACTCCAGGTAGCAGCCTCTAAAATGTCTTTGGTTGGTACTCCCTTGAGGAAGGCTGCTGAAGTGGCTGCTGCTCTGGTTGAATGTAGCCTAATGCCCTTTGGCACTGGCTTGCCATGTTGTGAATAGCAGAACCGAATGCAGTGGCCTATCCATTTAGAAATAGTCTGCTTTGAAATAGCCTTTCCTTGTGATCCTACACCATATGCCACTAGTAGTTGCTCCGTCTTTCTGAAAGCTTTGGTTCTGTTCAAGTAGAAGCGTAGTTGTCTGTGTATGTCCAAAGAATGCAGAATTCTCTCCCCCTTATTCTGTGGGTTTGGATAGAAAGTAGGCAGACGAATAGCTTGGTTAAGGGCCACACTGGACACTACCTTAGGCATGAATGTCGTGTTTGTCCTCAGAGAAACCCTGTCTGGATAAAAAATGATAAAAGGTTCCACAGCCGTGAGTGCCTGTAACTCTGAGACCCGTCTCGCAGAAGTTACTGCTAGGAGCAGAGCTGTTTTCCAAGATAAAAACTTTATATCAGCTGTAGCAGCTGGCTCAAAAGGAGGCAGGGTGAGTTTTTCCAAGACATAATTGAGGTCCCATGCAGGTATTGGTGATCTCCTTGGAGGCCTCAAGTGTTTGGCTCCTCTGAGGTACTGCCTTAACAAAGGATGAGAAAAGATTGGTGGATCTGTATTGTAATGAGCCGAAATGGCAGAGGCATGAATTTTAATTGATGAAAAGGATAGGCCTTTGTCCAGCATCTCAGTTAAGTATTGCAAAATCTGAGGAATATTTGGTACAGCTGTGTCAATTCCTTGTGCCTGGTTCCAAGCACAGAATCTCTTCCATTTTCCAGCGTAAGATTTTCTGGTACTAGGCCTTCTGGCCTCCAAAATGACATCCATCACAGCTTTAGAGGCACATTTTGCATGACTACATTATCCGCCATGCTGCCAGATTTAAGGTCTTTAGCTGGCTGTGCAGGATCTGATTGTCTTGTTGGGATAGTAGATGAGGTATTTGAGGCAAGGTCCAAGCCAGGGATTGAGACAAGTTCCTTAAAATTGGATACCAGTACTGGTGAGGCCAGTCTGGGGCAATCAGTATCATTTTTGGCTTCTCTTGTTTGACCTTTAGGAGTACCTTGGGGAGGAGAGGCAGTGGGGGAAAGGCATATACTGCTAAGTTTTTCCAGCTGAAAGATAGGGCGTCCACTTTCCATGCTTGTCTGTGATAAGTCCTTGTGCAGAATCTTTTTAGTTGGTAGTTGTGAGGAGAGGCAAATATATCTATCTCTGGGTATCCCCATTTCCTTGTAATCATGCTGAAGACTTGTGGATCCAATTTCCACTCGTGGGGATCCATGAGTCTTCTGCTTAGTTCGTCTGCCAGAGTATTTATCTTTCCTGGCAGGAATTGTGCCTGCAGATGTACTTGGTAAGTCAATGCTGTGTCCCACAAAGTCATGGCTAGTCTGCAAAGGGGGTAGAAATGAGTGCCTCCCTGCTTGTTTATATACCCACATGACCGTGGTGTTGTCTGTCTTTATCAGTAGTTGTCCCGGATGAAGTAGGTCCTTGAAGGCTGTCAGGGCACTCTGAACAGCTAGCATCTCTTTTTGATTGATACGTAGATGCATTTGGTTTGCGGACCATGTACCTTGAATACACCTTCCTGCCATGTGGGCCCCCCGGGAATAATCTGATGCATCCGTTGTTAATGTTTGCCTGGCTGGGGGTAAAGTGAATGGCTGCCCCTTGTTCTGGTGACAAGCCTTCGCCCACCATCGAAACTCCTGTTGCAGGCAGGGAATGAGGGTAATTATTGTTTCCAGACTGTGGCAATGTTGAGTCCAAACACTTTTTAGGTACCATTGAAGTTTCCTCATATGCAGTCTCGCATATGGAATTAGTAGAATGCAGGATGCCATGAAGCCCAAAGCCTGCAGAATTTTTCTTGCAGATAACTGGGCCTTTGTTGCTAACAGGTTGAAATAGGCAGCCAGTTGTCTTTGTTTGTCTGGCGTGAGATAAGTCATCTGGGCAGTTGTATTTAAGCTTGCACCCAGGAATATTATCTCTTGAGAGGGTACTAGTTTTGAATTATTTTTGTTGACTGTGTACCCTAGGCCTGTTAGAAATCTCTTTACAAATGCCAGATGCTGTAGTAGAATGTCCTTGTTATCTGCTTGAATGTGGCAGTCATCCAAATAAGGATATATTTGTATTCCTCTTTGTCTGCAGAATGCAATTACTGGTGCCAGGCACTTTGTGAAGACCCTGGGCACAGTAGATAAGCCAAAGGGCAGTGCAGAGAATTGGTAGTGCATTGAGCCAGCTTTGAATCTGAGGTATCTTCTGCATGTTGGTCTGATTGGGACATGCAGGTATGCCTCTTTTAGGTCTAAAGTCACTAGCCAAGACTTCTTGCCCAGCATGGGCAGAAGTTGCTGTAGAGTCAACATTTTGAATTTTGGTATATCCAGAAATGTGTTTAGAATAGATAGGTCCAGTATTGGTCTCCAGGCTTTCTGGGGACCAAGAAAAGTCTTGAGTAAAATCCTTGTCCTTGCTCCTGTTGTGGCACTTTTTGAATAGCTCTCATGTCCATGAGGGCTGTAATTTGTTTTTGTGCCTCTGCCCATTGATTTTGTGGCAGATCTGGCATTCCTTTTGGCCTTGGTAGAGTGTGAAAGCGGAATCTGTAACCTTGAGACACAATATTCAGAACCCATTTGTCTTGGGTGATTATATGCCAATTTTGTGAAAAAAGTGCTAGTTTTCCCCCTAAGGCAGCTGCCAAAAGGTAAGTGCTTGGCATTTGAAGTGGGAAGTCATTGGGACCGTTTCCTATAAGGTTGTGACTTGTCTTCTCCCCCTTTTGGGGTAGAAGCCCCCCACTGTCATGGTCTGTAAGAGCCTTGGGGCTGAGATCTGCCTCTTGGGCGTCTGTATCTGCCTCTTTGTGGTCTGTCTGACACTGGAAAGGACCAATTTTTAGAAGGCCAATTTCTGCTAAATCGAGGTGGCTGTACCTGTAAGAAATCCTTCACCGTTGCATAGATTTTGACTTATCCTCCATTTTCTTTAATACCTCTTCTGCCTTAACACCAAACAAGATATCATGCTGTAAAGGAGCATCCAATAATTTTGCCTTAACATGATCAGGTAAACCTTGTTCTTTTAACCAAGCATGCCTTCGAATCACAGATCCTTTAACTGCGGCTCTACAAGAAGCCTCTAATGAATCAAAACCACATTGCAGAGTAAGTTTTCCCACTTGTTCAACTGCATGCAACAAATCCTGCATTTCCTTATAGTCAGGACTTTCTGAGCTTGTAAGCATTTTCTGTTTTAACAGAGACATTAAATATTGCTGGTATTTAAGCATGTAGAACTGGCAATTTAAAGCCCTTACTTCTAAAGCTGCAGAAGTGTAAACTTTCTTCCCCCATCTATCTAAAGCTCTAGAATCCCTGTCAGAGGGAACTGGATTTTTAGCAGTGGAAGCCTTTACCCCTTTGGGACCCTGGGAAATAGTTTCTGGGTCAGCAGCAGGGTTTTTATAAAGAAATTTGTGAGTCAGGGACTCTGTAGTACCTATCTGGCTTGACTGGTGCTGGGGGCAAAGAGTCAGGGTTAAACTGGATTCAGAGAACACATCATCCACAATATCTAACACAGGCGGAATAGCAAGGGGCCTGTGCTGAGGCAATAAAAGAAAAAAGAGCCTTTTCTTGGATTCTAAATAATCCTGGCTCTCCCAATGGAAATGCTCCCTCATGGTATGTAAAGTTTCCACAAAAGAGTAATCCTTAGGAGGAGAGGCGGAAGGGATTGATTCTTCAGCATCAGAGTCCTCATAGGGGGGTAAAGAGTATCCCTGGTCTGAAGAGGAATCAGAAGAAATGGAAACCTGGTCAGAGGAATCATAGTCTGTATCCTGCCTAGGTCTTTTATCAGGAGGGGGACGGGAACCCCTGATCAGAGTAATTAGGTCTTCAGCCATTTTGAGCATCTGTTTTTTAGGCATGGAGGCCTGTCCAGGTGAATGCTGTACTTGTTTCATTGTCTTTAATGGAGTTTTAGACTTGGTTGTTGTTTTGATAGTAAGTTGTGAAGGTCTGAAAACACCCTCAGAAGCCGATGCCTGCTCAGCGGCTCTGGACCCATCTGAGTGGTTAATTTCCATAGGCCCAATACCTTGGGTTTCCAGAGGCCTAGTAATCTCCATGTGGGAGTCGGAGTTGGCCTGTGGCTCTGAGGTAGCGGATGTTAGGTGCTGCGAAAGCGCCTCACTGAGAATCGTCAGTTTTGGACCTCGGATGCCTGTCCTTATCTTTGTCTTTGTGTTTTTTTGTGTATTCCAGTCATCGGTTGTTCCAACGGCATGGTATAATTGAACCTTCGGCCAAAATAATGGCGGGCAAAATCAAACCGACGTTTAATAGTGCACTTGTTAAATCTACCACAAAACCGACAACTAGTGACGTTGTGGTCTGGGCTTAGGCATGGAATACAGTAGGAATGGAAATCTTTATGAGGTATTTGCTTCCCACAAGAAATGCAATTATTAACTTTTACTGACATCGGTCTGAGGCAAGAAAAAGTTTCCCCAATGGGGTACTTAGCTTTATATAAGACTTCGGTTCTGAAATTCGAATTCGAAAATCTCAGGAGTCGGCCGACTGGCACTTGCGAACTACTTTTGCTTCGGGCACCGTGCGGCAAGAAAGACTGAAGAAAATGGCGTCGGCTGCATCTTATAGACCCCTGGCGCACTGATGTGAGGGAAGAAGCGATAGCAACCAATGCCGGACTAAGACTTTGGAACTCTGGCCGACTGCGGGACTGCCTGACGGCAGGATAACCCAAGTGTAATGACTGCAGCAGTGAAACACGATGAACATCTGGAAGTTTTGTTATATGGCTATGGATACTAAGATACAAGCTATTAAAATGTTTTTAGTCCCTTTAGTCTTATACACAGGTCAGGCATACTTTTATCAACTGGAGGTGAAATTGTGGACAGCAATTAAAAAAAGAGTTAAAAGATTTTATCTGTGAAGGGACGACAGCAAGGGTCAAGAAGGATATGCTGATTCTACCAATAAAACAAGGTGGACTAGGATTAGCTAATTTGAGGGGGAGGGTTTAGAACAATCCAGTTAAGGCTCTTATACACAGCACACCACAGAAAACTATACTTCAAGGTGGAAAGGGATGATGATGACGCAGGGAGAAAGCTCAAGAAATAAGGAGAGATTGGGATTTTGGATGCATACTCTTAAGAAGAACAACCAAAACCATACAGAGTATTATATTCATAAAATAGCAGGGAATATTCTAAGAAACAAACCAGTAAGAGAATGGAGAAAAGAGATTTTGCCGATAGGGTTGACTGTGGTCAGGGATATAAATAATAGGCAAGAGGGGGCTGGAATTTATTGGAGAAAACTGGCAAAGGAACCAAGGTATAGGGAACAAATAACTAGAAAGGGAAAGGTAATAGAATGGGAAGTGGCCAAAAATGTATTTGGACTGCACGTTAGATTTTGCCTTCCCTAGCAAGGACTGATATCAGTGTATAGGCAAAGGGAAAGAAATAGGGGGTTCCTAAATGAAAGGCCAGCACTGGTAGAGTTTTTTAATAGAATGTAGAACAGAAGCTGCCATTAAAAAAAGGAATAATTCATAAAAAATATAAAATACTGCAAGATAACTACAAGAATCAATCAGAGGCGCTTAAAAAAGATTGGGAAGAGAGATTGGATAAGCAATTCACAAAGAAAAAATGGGGGGATATATATGTATATCTCCCAAACATGCAACAAAGTTTAGAAGATTTAGGATCTTTGCCTGGAAATGTTTACATAGGTATTTTTATACCCCAAGTAGACTCCAAAGAATATTTCCTCAGGTGGATAGCAAATGGGCAAGAAAGTGGTAGCTGAGAGCATATTTTTTGGAGGTGTGATGAGCTAGCAGACTTTTGGGATTCCTTGCGGGCTGCTCTGTTGGAGATGCTGGGTGGGCGGATTGGACTGACTGGGGAGATTTTTTTTGAGTTATGCTACAGAATTGGAATTGCCTAGACATAGTAAAGCCTTGCTGAGTCTAATTATGGTGACTGCCAAAAAAACAATTACTAGAGATAGAAATTAAAGTCTAGACCAACTTTACTAGAAGTAGTGAATACAGTAACTGAGATAAAACAACTAGAATTTGGATCTTTAGAAAAGGGAAGGAGCAAACTATATAGAAAAAAATGGGAATCGTTGGAAAAGTATATGCAGAGCAGGAATGAGGTTTAAGCAGCAGGATCTGAATGAGCTATATAATACTTAACTGCCAATGACTAGAATGTTTATAAGTGATTAGTAATGTCTACAACTACAGTTGTTTCAATGGTGTCTGTGATATAAACTGTTTACAACTAAAGTGATTTCATTTTGTATATGTTTTTCATTTATATAAATATAAGATTGCCTTTGTCACCTGTTGAAATTTAATAAAGTTGTTGGGCAAAAAAGCATACATTTACTTGCTAGAAAAAAAAGCTTTATAATATTCAACGTTCTTTTTTATTTGCTTTGTCTTAAAACTTACTAGATTAAGTTAATGGTCTTAATACAGTCATCTCCTATGCACAAATGAAAAAAAAGTACATACATATTTGTCATGTTTTTTTAACTAGAGTTTTCTTCTTCTGTTTTTTTTTCTCTACATTTCTTAAAACTGAACAAGGAGAAAGAAAGAAGAAAAAAAGACAGGAGCATCGGTTTACATTAGTATTCCTATTACACTTAAAAATAACGGAGGAAAACTTAGCAAAGAAAATCATGAACTACAAAAATATTACTATTAAGAACATTTTTTTTTTACCTACAGTTAACTTTATTTTTCCTTTTCCTCTCCTAAGTATTTTTCCAAACATTGATGACATGAAGTAGGGCATATGCTTTAGAGTCCCTTACAAGTTTAACAAAGTTCATCTCTATCTCCCAAATCCTGCCTCCACTTCTGCTTTTACTCCTGATTCTTCTAATCAACTCCTGTGCTTTTTTCCTTCTGTCAAACATTTTCCATTGAAACAATGGAAAAGGTTTCACTGGCACAATCTCTCTGTTTTCTTTATTACTAGAAGAACAAGAAGCAAAATCTTTTTCTGTTTCACAGCTCACTTTTTGTTGGACAAAATTTGGCATTTCCTTCTTAGCATATACTGCATCAAAAATGATTTTGTCCCTCCGGGAAAGAATATTTTGAAGACAGCTGGGTAGTGCAGTTTGAATCTCAAGCTTGTTTCTCAACATTCCCTGAACAGTGGAATAAATGTATTCCTCTTCTGCCTGATGCAGAATGAGTAATCATTCTCCACAACACTCTGCTGTCTCCCACTTTTAGTACTTTATCCTTCTGCCACAGTTTTGTCAGAATTAACTTCTTTTGCTGGTCACATTGCATATTTACCATTAAAGGTCTAGACTGCTTTCTCATAGCTAGGTTTGGAGCATACAAAGGATGTGCC
This sequence comes from Protopterus annectens, assembly GCF_019279795.1. NCBI lineage: Eukaryota > Metazoa > Chordata > Ceratodontiformes > Protopteridae > Protopterus > Protopterus annectens. The sequence continues at coordinate 1,405,173,980 of NC_056741.1, forward strand.
CTTTCAACTAACAACCTCTGCTGTGGAACACCAGTCCAGTTGTCTATTTGTGCTTTCATAAAATGAATACAGTCTGTTCCTTCCAGCTTCTCTGGTACAGCAGAAAATCTTAGGTTTTCCCTACATGGTCTGTCCTCTAACTCTATTATTTGTTGAAACACCCCCAGTCTCGTATTCAAACCAGCCATTTCTTTATTTCCACCTCTGATTTTTGCAGTTTTATGACTTCATCTGAATAGCCATTTAAAGCTTCTTCCATTTTTCAAGTCTTCTGTAATTTGAGTTGATATACTCCATCAGTGTTTTGTTTATTTTAACCAGGTCTGTGTGTGGTTGTCTTATAATTTCCTCTAGGTTACTGGAAGTCATGCCTGGAGCTTGCACTATTTCTTTTTGCTAAACAGCTGCAGTATTTTTCCCAGTCAGTGTGCACCTTTTGCAGCTGATTTTATTTCAGGTCCTCTGTATTTCTTTCTTTCTGGCATACAGGCAGTGCACTTACTAGCCAGTTACTGAAATTTACCCAGAAATATAATTCTACGGTCTTTCTCTTTCTGTTTTCACACCGAGAAAGCCAGAATTAAGCTGTTAGTCAGTGTGCAGCCATCTTGGAAGTCCAGAAAAAGGAAGGTGTTAAGCATTATTCTGTACTTTAAGGCACAAAAGAAAACAGAGCAAGGCTACTTTGTCAAGAAAATATAAAGATGAAATGTAATTTATAAAAGCAGAGGTGAAGTGGTAAGCTTCCACTCTTTTTTTTTTTTTTTTAATTATCTGCTGTACAGAAGTTAGGCTAAGAAAGTTAGTAAAGTTATTTTTCATTCAAACTCTGGACTGCTGTATTAGATCAGCACATTTTTATGGATTGTTACTGAGAATATTTATTTCCTTTTGCGTACCAGGAAAGTCCATATGGAATTGCATTCACATTTTCAATGAAACCTGGAGAAAGCTCCAGTAACACAGACTTAAATTATACAAAAACACAAATATTTACACACTATTACAAAGTTCAAATATCTTTTTTAAAGTTTAGAAAGCAGGTAACACTGGATAATCTAAGAAATGCAGAGTACTCTTCACAAAGTTACAAAGTTCACAAAAAGTTTTGATACATTTACAAACTGGTAATTTTGTGTTATCAGAAGTGAAAGATAACAGTGTTTGATTAATCACGGTTAGTGCCTAAGAGAGAGTACTGGATGTACAAAGTAGTTTAGTTAAGATGATGGTGAAAGCACAGACAGGATTAGTGGGCAGTAGGGTATTCAGAGGTGGAGATGGTTAAGAGAAAGTAATACATGGGGAAATCAACTAAAAGAGGAAAGATCGACAGCAGAGAGGTAAGTACAAGGGCAAAACAGGGGAAGAGGCATGTTAGTACTACAGGGGAGATTGCAAAAGGTTAAAGAAAAAGTGGAAATCAACCTGTGGTGAAGAAGCTGCACAGTTTACTTTTCATCAGATGATATTTCAGTGCAACTATGAAGCATTTTACATTACTCAGGAGTCTGATATTACTTGGAAGGTTGTTCCACGCTTTAGAAATAATGACAGAGTATAGCAAGTTACGGTATGAATTACTGGATTTATGGATTCAGACAGTTAAGTCCACTGGAGAGTAGGTTTCTATTTGGCACGTGCCGATTGGAGTAGTATCTTTCAAGCCATAAGTAATTGAGATACAGTGATGTGTTTGGGGAGTTCAAGCCAGCTGGGGGTGTTAACAGCTATGCAGTGGTAGGAAAGGGGTTGGGAGACTGCAAGTAAGCTTTACTTATTTATTTAACATTTGTTTACCGGGAAAGTGTGACTTGGAATGAGCCAATTTTCAGCGGAGGCCCAAGGAGAAATGCTCCAAACACATGTTTTGTAATGTGGGAGAGAACTGGAGCACCAGGAGGAAACCTGCATAAACACAGGGAGGACATGCAGACTCGGTACCGAAGGCACCCCAACCAAGAATCGAACCAGAGAACATCTTGTTGTGACACAACAATGTTAACTGCTGCACCACTGTGCCATCCAAGCTACAAGTCTTAATTAATTTTATCGTAACATTACTCCAATGTTTTGTGGAAGTGTATTTACTTTTGAATCACTAAGGAGGAGAGGGAGGAACAGGAGAAACGGAGTTACTAATTTTTTCACTACAACCATTTAGAATGTGTTTTGCTCTATATACAGAGCTTAGCTTGATATATGTTTTTTTCCCCTACAAAATCTATGCAATGATCAAATTTAAAACTTGTTGTCAACGATAAACCTAGTAATTTAGTACTGGAGACATTTGATTTTTGTGTTATCAGAGGACAAAATATTGAGATTAGTGACACACTATTTTTTGGGAGGAATAAGAGTAGTTTTTTTTTCAGGGGGGGGGGGGTTACAGCAGTTGAGAGTTTTTTGTCTTTTTTTAAACTAGTCTTCCAAAGACATGAAAGCATATTATAGGATGTTCTACAGAATATTTCTATATTAACATTTTAACAGCTGCAAATGGTGTATATTACTTATATTCTTTTGTATAATTAACACCAATCCAACATTATATAAATTGCTCAATTTCGGCCTTCCCCTAAACCTCGCTCCTCCTCCAAATCATTACTCTGCATATACTGTTAAATACAGACTACTATTTGACAGTTTGATATGTATGTAATTTAATTAGGGAGGTGAAGATATCACCTTGGTACAGTCTACAGAAAGCATGTGCTTAACAAATATTACCTCAGTTAATCTACCATACTTCCAATATAGTGGTGACATTTGTATGAATGGACACTTCAAAGGATTATAGCAAAGTAGGGAACAGGCATGACTAATATGATGAAGGAAGTTTCCAAAAGCGCTAACCTTTTATTCTACAATTAAATTTGTTTTATGGTTTTAACTGTCAGAGTCCTTGTGGGTTCCTTGATATTTTTCACTGTTGTTTGCTTGCAGATTCCAATGCACTCTTGTCCTTTGTTAGCTGGGTTTTCGTTTTATATTACTGTAATGGGATTAAATTTGCTTCTCTTATAATTAAGGTACACAGACTGGCAGTACAATGCAAGTATGCCTAGTACACAAACCTGGACATTCCTGTCTATACAGTGCACTGTGCTGAATACTGATATATCTTTAGAAGTTTTCAGATGAGAAGAAATGGCTGGTTGGGTGGTGGTAGGAGTGAAATTAATAGGGAGACTGACTTGTGATAAGTTACATCCTTTAACTTTGAGTTTTATAGCAGTTATGAGATGGAATTTAACAGCTGAGTAATACTGCACCATATAATAGAAATGGATTAATTTTTTAAGAGATCTCGCCATAGTTTTTCATATTTTTTTCAACAAAATTGGCAAAAAAGGTCTCTAAATTCATTAGTATCTTTTGTATTCATTTTGTTAAAGGGGTTTCAGGCACATTAGATTTGCCCAGAGAGTTCCTGAGGCCAGGAAAAAAAACAATGTAACCATTTTACAATGCTAGGAAGTATGCATATTCTTCTTCATGTTTTTGATCAGTGACTTACATTTGTTTCAAAATTATGGCTTTTTAATCAGGCTCTGGACAGTTATGCAGATACTTCCTTTTGGCTATTTGTCCAGACTTCTGGGTAAACCACAGAAGCAGTTAGCTTTCATTCTAATTTGTCTTGCTCATGTTAAAGTATTTTAGTATGTAATACTATTTAGATATAAAGGGATTGTAGCACTTGATGGCTAGACACTGAATGCTGCTCAACTTATTTGAACAGGATATGGTTTGACTTTTTAAATGGTTGAATTAAAGACTTGTTATGTATATGAGAAAACAGTTGTGTGATGTTCATTAGGCAGCAATGCAGGCTATCAGGGAGTACGCCACTGTTTGTGACATGATGCTGATGTTTTGCAAGCATCCAGTCTTGAATACTTGCTGTACCTTGTGCTGGAGTCAATCTCGTATGCCTGCTGATAATCTACTGTTAATGCAGCCATTCAAGCTACTGTTAAAATCAGTATTATCCCAAGAATTGTTGTAGTATTATTTAATGTCATGTTATGCTATCATCTCAAGAATAACAATGCTTCAGTTATCTGTTGTGGTCCCTACACAAGTTAGCAAGCTTGTGAGTATTGTGGTTTTAGCAAATAAAAAGGTATTACTTGGCAATTCTGTTTTTTTCCATCCACCAAAATGGACAACAATTAGTATGAATTCTCGGTCTTCCATCTCAAGTAGTGCATCTAGAGGGGCTGTTAAGTATGTCTCTGACAAGAAAAACACCTCTTCCTGCTCTTTTACCAGAACTGTTATGTCTTGCCCATGTGTACACAGTTTACTATTTTGTAGGGTTTAACAAACTGGCATATGATGTGTGAGTTATGTAGCTGTAGCTATAATCAAAATACAGCAATTTCATTATACCAGTTCCAGTCATTAATCTGGATGCCATTAAAACTTAGCTAATATAATGAGGTATTGCTTTTACTTTTAGGGCTTTGAGATATAGAGAACAGGACAATCACTGATCATTGGACCAACATTTATCTCTGTATCTTCACACAAGCTTAACTGATTATCTAACTGCTGAAAAATTTCACATAACCATTTTGTCACTTGTAAGTACTTCACAGATTATGTATACAACACGAGGAAGACATTACAAAACCATATATTTATTTGCTCAGAATGTATGGACATCTTATGTAGCACTTACATTTTTTTCATGCATATGATGAAATAATTATTCCCAGGGCTTGTTTACAGAAGTGAAAATACTGCACAAGTGAATGTGTGTTTGCACACTTCTTTTTGAATGACTTTTCAGCTACATCAGTTTGAGAGGTTCTAGCTATTGTATCTGATCTGTGCTGAATTGTTGTCCTGCCATCCCACCCAACTGCTGTTGTGTTCTTAAAGTTGGTGGCTTTTGCAGTTGCCTGCCCCTACTGTAAATTTGATCTGGGACATTCCGCACAGTCACATCTCATTAGCTCATTCTACCCAATACAGAGATCATTTGGGAAGGCCAAACCCACGAGTCCCTTAACCTTGAATTATCTTCTGTTCCTGCTCTCGCCCTTTCCACTTTATAAACAAACAAAAAAAAGACACTTTTTTCAGCTGCTTATATTTTTCTGTATTTGTGTTTCTTCCTACTACTCTGTTACTTCATCTTGCTTTTTCCTGCTACTTGCTGCTTATTAAAGTGTTCAACTGCATCTTTTCTGTTGCATTTATTACTGGTTGTTTATAGCCTGTCCAAAGTGTTATTCTAAGCTCTTAGTTTTGGTTTAAGCACTTGGGCTTTAGCCAAACCCTTAGCTCTCCCTGGCCTTTCTCCCTCACATTCTGAGAAATATGGACGGACAATTTCCTACAGATTCTCCTGCCAGTATGGTTGATATTGGCATCCTGAGACAGTGTAGCAAATGCCTTTCTCCCGCACATTCTGAGAGATATGGATTGACAATTTCCTACAATTTCTCCTGCCAGTCTGGTTGATATGGGCATCCTGAGACAGTGTAGCAAATGTCTCATATACACACCACCTAGGAACACAATTTGTGAGAGATGCAATTACATTAGGAACCAAGAGTCCATGCCCCCCCCTCAAGCCGGTACATCTGGCACCGAAAAGGTTGTCAACACAATTTACACCTCAAACACCACCCACACCTACACAACACAGACACCCACATATGTGGAGGTCCTCCACATAAACATACCCAAACAAAGGAGACCTCAGAGGCAAAAACACATGCGATCTCCATAGCCCTCCACGCCACAAACCATGCATAGTCCACACCTGTGTCTCACAGCCACTAAGGCTTCACCATAAGCCCAACATATTACTCACAGGAGACTCCATTGTGAGACACACAGATGCACCTCTCACCAGGCTGAACAAGGAGAAAGTCATGGGTAGTTGTCTGTCAGGTGCCAGAATCCGCCATATCACATATGCACGCAAGTCTTTCAACAACAGGTACTGTTATGACTCTGTCATAGTCCATGTTGGAATGAAGGATTTCAGATGTACCTCTCTGGACTATATTAAGAGAGACATGATTGAGCTCGCTGACTGTGTCCCAGGCAGGTATGTCCCTAGCCTCAATACAGAAAATGACTGACTTTAACAACTGGCTTAGTTTCTGGCGTCATTCCAGTGGGATCCAGTACTTGACAGCCTGGGAAGATATGCTCGACAGACCACAATGCTTTGCAAGAGATGGCCTGCATCTGTCTCATCAGGGCTTCAGTCTTCTGGCAAAGGCTCTTGCCTCCCCCGCTAAAACCAACACAAAAATTACAACAAAACACAAATAAAAGGTCATGCTGCTAAACGGTAGGAGTCTAAACATGAAACTGCACTCACTGCAAGCATTCTTAATCCTGGAAAATGCTGACATCTGTGCAGTCACAGAAACCTGGCTCAAAGCTGCGGAGAGCACCCCAGCCTTACCTGGTTACTCATCCTATCATACATTCAGACCCCAAACTATGGGCAGTAGAGCCAAAGGAGGTGTAGTTTATACAGTAAAGACATACACACCTCCAGGCTGGACAAACAGTATGTCACACAGGAGACACTCTAGGTGCAGTAAACCACTGACAAGACCCCCATTCAAGTCACAGCTACATACTGGCCCCCAAATCATACTCAAGATGCCCAATCCGCCTATTTGGACCTGTTCTAATCTATCAAGAATCAACCCTTTACCCTGATCCTGGGTGACTTTAACTTCCCAAACATGGACTGGAAGAACTACTCATGCCAGAACTCAAATGCCCAGAGATTCCTCGTTTTTGTCAATCCAAATGCCATGGAACAGCTAGGAGATACCCCCACAAAAGGTGATAATATCTTAGACTTGCTATTAACCAACATGAATAACCACTGCAGCATCCCTATAGTATCATCCTCCCTGGTAAGATCAGACCATAAAGCCGTCACTTTCGAAGTCACCATCTCTTCCAATCCACATCTAGCTAGGATCAGACATAAAAACTTCTCCAAAGCTGATTAGAGCCTCCTGAGGGATGGCATAAACAGTTTCACAGCCCCCCTCCCCTCTGTAAGAACTGGCACTAATATAAAAAACTACACCAAAGCACTATACGAGCATTTATATAGATGCATGGAATCAGGAATACCCGACAGGACTAAATCATCCTCCGCAACAGTAAATCTGTCTGGTGGACATCTGAAATAAATAAACTCTATAACAAAAGAAAAAAATTCCTGTCCAAGACCAAGAAGAGCAGGTGCCCAATTGGAAGCAATGTCTCTTAGCTTGAATAAGCAAATAAGAGCCCTAGTGAAATCCTCCAAAGCAAACAGAGTCCAAATTGTATAACACAATTCCACCTTGGTCCAACTTCCGTAGCCAAGAATAAAAGTCCCAAAGTACGGATGTAAGAACACAGTTTTATTCTCCAAATAATGGCAAGGAAAATCAATAAAATGGCCTGAAATCAAGCCAATAACAGCAAATTGGGTTTGATAAAGTCCACGACTAACGTGGATGAAAGCACTTACCATTTGGAACTACTTTATTGGATTCATTCTTGTTGCTGCTATTTTGGAGGGTTCTGCGAAGGAACAGAGTCGCATCCAGGCATGCCTACATAGAGCGATTCCTGTACCTGCAACTCTACTCGAACCATCAGCTGCATATGACATGAGCCGCATGGACAAGTTGACTATCGAATTGAGGATAGAGAGCTGAGTGGCAATCTTATCGGATACACTCGAAGCTACAGCACCCTGAAGAGTATCTCCCAACTCCATAAGGAGATCTTTCTGCAGTCTGGTAAAATGTGTCAAGTAGTTCAGTGATCTGAGTGAGAAAGTCGCTGAACTGAACATGCGTTTCCCATATCTATCCATGATCCTAGATTCTCTGTTAGGAGGATGGATAGATGAGGAAGTCTCAGACATTTCCTTTTTGGTGGCTGCCGCCACCACCATGGCATCAACAGGAACTCCCTTGGTCAAAAAGGACTTATCCACAGGGGCTGAAATAAACTTATTAGGCCTCTTAGCAACAGGTTCCATAGATTCTGGAGACTCCCACACCCTACAAGAGACCAGATCCATAAGCTCATCGTAGGGCGGAGATACCCAAAAGGTGGAAGGTTGAGACCCAAACGCCTTCAGGAGAACAGACTCGTCCTCAGTAGGGCTCTTGGAATGCCAATCACCCCTCTGCCTAAGGCTTTCAAGAATCTCCGCAAAAGAGATGTCCTCAGAGGGGGATCTGGGGGACCCTTCTGATTCATCCAGGTCAGTGTCCGATGTGATAGACTCCTGGGGGGAGTCCAAATGCCTCCTCTTGCATAATCTCTTCCTGGGAACCTCTTCAGGAGGAACTTCTGGAGATGTCTCAGAAGAGCAGGGAGCGCCCTGTGGGGCTACCTGAGGCTCTGGGTCTCTATGCTTGGGAGGACTGGAGGAAACAGAAACAGACACAGGCACTTTAGGGGAAGAAGAGGCCAGACCTGGAGATGAGGAAGTCTTAGGAGACAACACCTGTCTCATGGCATCGAATGCACCTCGGCTCCGATGAAGCCGTGATCTCCTCCCGCACCGAAGCCGTGGGCTCTGAGCCCAAGGTAGGAGCCGAGCTCACCCGAGCAGAGGCCCCGAGAGGAAGGGTCAGCACCAACAAGTCGGTGCGGCTATCCTCCTCGGACCAGACCGGAGAGTGTCGGCTCCTAGAGTCCCCAGTTGGCGCAGAGAACATCAGAGCAGATGGAGCCAACAACACTGGAGCAGGTGTCAGCTTCGAGGGATCCACAATCATCAGGTCGGCCTCCTCTGGCTCTGAAGAACCGATATGGCTCGGAGGAGGAGCAGACAATTTAAAGGTAGTGGTCTTTGGCTCTGACAGTTGTGTCTGAGCCGATACCAATTTAACTAGGCCTGGTGCCTTTAAGAGTTTCAGAACCAGCTGGTCCATATCCAGATCAGATAAGCTGACAGAGGACCTGGAAGAGTGGACAGATGGAGCCGATTGGAATATGGATTCTTTTACATGTCTGTACAAAGCATTATATTGACTCTTGGTTCTAATCAAAGACAAGTGTTGGAAAAGAAAATAAGGGACATAAATTCAGGGCGATTTGGAATGTACACAAGAGTTTTAGAGAGGAAGATATAAAAAGTTATACTGAAAGAGAGGAAACAAAGTGGATAATAGAGCTTCAGAGACACAGGTATCCAGGGTTTAATGAGTATATCCCTACGAAACCCGCCCTAAAAAATAGGCGGGTGCAATACTGAAATGTAGTTGGTTGTTATCTAGTTAAAAGCAGAACTGGGAACAGTTGTAATTTATCTGATGAAGGGCAGGAGCCCGAAAGCACTCCTCACTGGATTTATACATTGTTTCACTTTTAAGGTTTTAAACTACGTTTTATTAAGGTGCTTTAAAGAGTGTTGATCTGCATCGGATTTTTTCTTAAAGGATTTACTGTGGTTGTCTGGAATGCAGATCTTCAGTGTGTTCTCCACAATTTCTATTTGTATGATACACAGATAGGCTAAAAGCTCTATCCCTCTACTCATTTCATACAGACTCCTCAGGGGTGACCTCTGTCTGGCATACAAGGTGATCACGGACCACACCTTTATGGGACTGCTGCATATCTGCAACTCGAGCAACTCGCACGCATGGCCACAACCTGGTCTGTGACATCAACTGGACTTGTTGGTGGGATAGATTTCTGTCCCAGAGACTCCCCCATCTATGGAATAGACTTCTTCTCCACGTCAAGCAGAGTACCTCTTTACCCCTTTTTAAGCACAACCTGGATAACTGGATGGGAAACAGAAAATATACCTCTGGGATTCCACCCGTGTCCCTGCTGGACAGAGGCATTGGGTGCTGACTTGTCTAAACATGGGCTAAACTCTTGGCTATGCTTATAAGGGCCTCCAGGCCAATACCCTAGTAACCTCCTATGATCTGCTGTTCAACTGACAATTAGCCAAATGCATGGGTGAAAAGTTCTGTGTCAAGTGCTAGTGAATTCTGCTGGAGAAGCAAAACCTTATGAAATGAAAGAATTTAAGGACAACTGGTACAGATGAAAGTTAGAAAAGAGTAGCTAGAATGATGGACCCATCCCACGTCACAAAGTTAAAGCAAAGACATCAAAGAAACATTAAAGGAACATTTCAAATAAGGCTGCTATTCTTGCTAAAATGCTTGGACTATCTGCTGCACAATCTTTAGGAGTGATCATCAACTTCTTGGGAGAGGACCAGTACAGTTTTACTGCCTGGCCATCCACGCTTCATAGGCAAATGTCTCAAAGCACAGAAGATTACAACCAAGGAGCAGGATTTTTATATAGTCCATCAGGGTGCAGTAGAGAGCATGGACTCAAACTGCACAATTTAATTAGAGCATGCTACTCATCAAAAAAGGAAACAAATAGGGATAAAAAAATAGAACATGACCAAGACAAAGTTATCAAGAAAGGAGTTGAATAGCTAATATGGTAATAATATTACATGGCAAAATAGCCAGTGCTGAGGTACAAGACAGCTCAGGCAACTACGGTTTGATCAACGGCTCAGATATCTGATGTGCTGGCAAGGGGAAGATGGGCATGCTCATCCTCTGGAGGAGACATGCTTGGAAATGCCCTGCAGTTCATCCTAAGTAGTGGCTGAGGACACTATCCATCGGACAGTAGGATCACTGGCTGAGCTGTTACAGAGGTGGGGATGTAAGCTAGCACAAGCAACTGAAAAGCTGACCTTGGATATACAAGCAAATGCAAGGGGAGGGGGGGTGTACAGCACTGTAAAACAGTCCTTGTCAGCAGTAGGACACCATTTCAGCTGCTTCAGTCTCTTCACTTGCTCTGAGCATAGGTCTAGTCAGTACAAGGGAGGAAAGACAACCTGGTAGACCTGGGGAATGAAGAGAGTTCTTGAAAGCAGCTGCGAGGAGCAAAAAATATTAGAAAAATAATACTAGACAGTGAAGTGTAATACTGACAACAGGGAAACTATCAAGTAATGGTACTGGGAGTCACAAAAAACGGTAAAAAAAATTGGGACTACACAATCAAAGGTGAGTCAAAATATTTTAATATAATTACTGCAATAATGCATACATGATTCCTAGCATGTAACTATAAGTTTAAACATCGTTTCAAATATAAATTTATAAATAACTTTACCTAAAAGTATAGAAAACTGAAGCATTCATTCCTATCCTACTCCAGGCACTCCTCAAATGTTGTGATACACTGAGATACAATACAAAGATGACCAAACTACTTCACAGGCAAACATACAGAACAATGGTTAATGTAACACTGTCAGGCAATTATATTTCTAGAAGGCTGTTGTGACACAAATTTGACAGCAAACTGTGAGATCATAATTATTACTAAACGCTTCCCGATGTACCATTTCCAAGATGCTGTTGTATTACACTTCATTCCTTACGCTGCATAAAATTTTGACCTTTTTTGTATTCTGTAGTTGTTTCTCATTACCGGTTACTGTGTGCTACAAACATATACTGCAACTCTTCCTGATTTTTCAGATATCCTTAAATCAAAAATGTTTTTTTTTTGTCCCTTAGAAATATGAGAGGCTTTGCAACAAAACAGATGAGATTACAGTTAAACAAATAATGACAACCATTACTTACAGACCTCTCTTTCTTTTAGTGAATCCTTTACATATTTAGAAAAAAAGTAGCAATACTAAAACACAGTCTGGGGCATCGGTCTCCAAAAATAGTTTGAAAACTATAGTTAAACAAAAAAAGACAAAGCCAACATCACACATAACCAAAACCTTTTTTATGAAATCAAGAATATAAATGATAAAAAATTGGGTAGTGATTGACGAGGATGTACAAATCAAACATAAGGCGGGTGAAGGGTTTAAAATGGTTCCCAGGAGATGTATGAATTTGAAAAGTCTAATGGAATTTTCTAAAAAAAAGTGGGTTTCAAAATCAAGGTAGGATGGTAAAATGTGTTACGTGGAATTATTATTATGTTATGTACCAATGCCACTTTTTTTTAGATAAATGGTCAAAAATATAATTTGCAGGGGAAATATAGTTGTAATATGAAAAATGTGATGTATATAGCAAAGTGCAAACATTGCCCAGATTATTATGTAAGAAAAATTACTAGAAAGTTTAAGGAGAGGGTGTAAGAGCATTTATATGCTATCAGAAAAATGAATGAGACAAATGCACTAGCTAAGCATATACACGATCACAGTGATCACCACTTTCAATTCTGTGTCATACAGCAGGTGAATGAACAGGTTGGGGGGGGGGGGGACCTGTGTCGCTCTGGTTAGAAAAGGCGGAATTAATGTGGCAGTTGAGGTTAAATTCCCATGCATGGCTAGGGCTCAATGACAATTGTGCAATTAATAGTATTTTAAAATTAAAGGCACTGGGCAAGGTAAAAAGCCAGTATTTATTAATACAGTTTATTATTATCATAGCCATAAGTTAGGCTCATAATTATATAAAGTAATTGTGTCAAGTTTTCATGTTTGCTCTATAAAATTATTAATGATTTTTGATAATTGAAAACATCAGCAATTTTATAATTCATAACTAGTTTAATGTTGTATGTTCCTTGTTATCATTCTATGCATTTAATTTGTCATTTCTATGTATATGGTTAGTAGTTGTGGACAATAGTGTTAAATAGCATTTTCATAATATATCTGTTAAATAACGAAGTTTTAAGTAAGAGGAATGTCTATGATTTTAAGTTAAGATTATGTCATTTCCTGTCTTTGGGGGATGAGGCAGTATATTTAAAGAATTAATATTTGGTTAGTTGTATTGTCTGATGAAGTCTGAGCATTTATCCAAATGAAAAACGCTTAACTGAATAAATACTGAAGGAGTTTGTCCATTTACCGGGCTGTTTTTTGGTTTATGAAGTTCATAGGTTCATACTAGGCTATCTGCCCTAGGGCATTTATAAGCCTAGCCAGAGTGTGTTTGGCTTTCGCCACCCATTTTAAATTAATTTTGCTATGCCCTTTTTCGAGGTTAGTATACTGTGCCTAACAGTGACACAGAAGTGATACCAGAGGTAAACCTACAATCTCCCATCCACTCATCAAAATACCTCTTGAAGAGAGTCAATGAGGGACTCTGCCTAACCTGGACTGGGATTTTATTCCAGAGTGAAGGGAGCCTCTGGGTTACGAATCTGTCCCTCCAGCATGTCCTATTTATTTCAGTGCTGAGGTTCAAGTCTCTTGAGCACGTAGCTCGATGGAATTTGGATTTTCTGAGGTGCAGCATGTCCATTAATTCCGGGCTGGACATGGCTTTATACGTCAGGCACAGATCGCCTCTGAGCAGGCGGTATGCCACTGAGTAGAGCTGGAGTTTCTTTAACTGGGCAGCATATGGCATCTGTTTGAGCCCTTTGATCATCTTGGTGAGGTACTTTTGGGGTCTTTCCAGTTGTTGCAGGTGTCTGGTAAGGTACATCCCAAAAGGGGCATTGTACTCAATTATGGGCCTGATGAGGGATGAGTAAAGAGGCACGATGACCTCCCCTGATCTAGATGTGAATCCCTTCACGATTAGGTGGGCTATATAAAATGTTTTTCTAACCACTTTGGCCACGTGGTTGTCAAATGAGAGATTGCTACCAACTTGGGTCCCCAGGTCCCTAATTACTTCTTCTGTACTTAATGGATTACCACCTATGTGGTAATTTGTGGGCACTTTGTTTTTGCCAAAGGGGATGACTATACACTTTTTGGCATTTAGCTTGAGGCCATGGCTCTGGCACCAGTTGTCTGTTTCTATGAGGCCCTTTTGGAGGATGCTTGTGTCGGCTAGAGAGTCGAATATGGCGCCCAGTTTGCAGTCATCTGCGAACATGGGTCAGCCACAGTCCTTCCGTGTTGGCCTGTACCTCCGAGAAATATATACCGAACAAGAGAGGTCCCAGGACTGAGCCTTGTGGGACGCCACTTGCAACTGGTTCGGAGTCTGACATGGCTCCAGCAATTCTAACCATGTGGGTTCTGTCCTTGAGCCAGTTTACAACCCATCTAGTGACATAGGGGGTTATATTTAAGCTGGTGAGCTTATCTAGAATGCCCCAGTGGGGTATTGTATCGAAGGCTTTTACGAGGTCCAGGTAGGCTGTGTGGACCACCTTCCCCTCGTCAATGGCCTTGGTGACTGTTTCAAAGAAATCAACCAGGTTTAAGAGGCAGGATCTGCCCTTAACAAAGCCGAACTGGGTAGGATCCAGTGTCTGTAGGTCCCCAATATCTTTATTTATGAGGTCCATGACGATCCTTTCCATAGCTTTGCAGACCAAGCTAGTCAGGCTTATGGGGCGATAGTTTCCAGGATCCATTGAGGCACCACCTTTGTGGAGAGGGACCACTGTTGCTGTACGCCACTTTGGGTATATATCCTGTATTAAAGACTGAGATTGAACAGTAGTTTTATGTTTGGGTTTAGCTCTTCTTGGAATTCATGTAGAACACGGCCTGGGACACAGTCTCGTCCCATTGATGCAATGTTTTTTGCTTTGGAGAGGGCAGCTCTTACCTGAGCATCTGAGATGTCAGGGGGGCAGCACTCTGCTGGGATAGACATTTGCCCTTTTGGTGGGGAGTGGGGGGAGAAGTTTGCGCTGAACCTGTCAGCTAGGATGTTGGCAATGTCTGTGGGTTCGGTGTATTTTTTGTCATTTTGGCCTAATTCTGAGCATATCTGGGAATCTAACATAACTAAAGAAAGCCTTGTGATTATCCTTAGTGTCCTGTGCAATTTTTCTCTCGAAGCTGGCCTTAGATGATTTTATGAGTGCCCGTAGTTTTTTTTTTAATACTGACAGATCAGAGATGCCTTCCCTTTTTGGGATTTTGCTCTATCATGTAGTAGCTTCCTCCTTCTATTGTATAGTTTGTTTATGGCTGGGGTCCACCAGACAGGACGTCTGCCTTTGGAGGATTGGGTCTTGGTTTTATTTGGGATTGCATGATCCATGCATTCCTGAAGGTATTCATAGAATGCATTTATAAAGGATTCTGCGGATTCTGGCTTTGTGAGCTATGTGCTGCATGTGTTTTGTTTTGGGGTAGCGGTTGCTTGGGTGTCTGCTTTGGAGGTCTCTGCTGCTTAGGCAGATTTTTATTTAGAGCCTCAGAGTATGTTTTTGTGTGTTTATGTGTTTGGTTTGCTGTCGTGGTAGGTCTATGTGAGACTGGAATTGTAGTGAGTGTGGTTTCCTTCTCCTCCTGACTGGTTTCGCCAGTACTGAGTTGAGAGAACTTAGACTCCAGTATGGCTATATGGTTGCATCTCTCACATGTGCTGGAATTTGTTGGGAGGAGGAGAGGGTTGTCTGTGTACATGAGGCAGTTGTAACATTGCCTCAGGATTCCCAGATTCACCAGCTGGACCGGAGAAGAGATTGACAACTGACCTTTGGACATGCTAGAATAGTATTGGGGATTCCATTATAATTGAAAAAAAAGGGCCAATGGGGAACAAGGTACTCAAGGGGAGTTTGGGAGGGTGTAGTGCTTTTAATTTGTTAGTGTTGACTTATATAATTGCTTTAGTGAGCAAGTGCTAGGTAACTTAAATGCAATGTGTTACAGGTAACTTAAATGCAAAAACGACAAACAGTAACTTTCTTTCAAGTGAAACAAGGAAATAAGTACAGTAAGCAATGCAGATATCACTACGGATCCACAGAAGCGCTGAAAAGCCGCGTTTTAGGTGGAATTAGCGTTTCAGGGAACTAACAAGCAAACAAGCATACAAACAAAGCTGGATTCAGCAGGCCTGGATCTAGTCTATGCTACAGCAAAACAAGGTGTACCAATTTCAGTAAGAAACAGTTCAAATATGCAGGCACTGTAAGCCTTTAACCAGAAATTCCCAGCTCAGAAGGGCAGAGTCTAGCCTCTCCTCCCACAAGAGTGCAGACCACGACCCTTCTTAATGTAAAATAACTGGCCTGAAGCCCAAGTGTTTAAACCAGAATTAATAGTTTGTTTTTTCTGTTTTTATTAGTTTTTAAAATCTTACCATAACCATAGATTTCTTTCTCTTCCATGTTGCAGTATTGTTGGTGTGGGATTTCCTGCCTCAGGCAACCCGTATGTCGGCTCCTATACAAAAGCTTCAGCTTGGCTGCTGTAGTTGCATGGGACGTCACATGCAGGGCCATAAACCAGGGGCCTTAAATGAGACGTCTGCATCCACAGACCTCAGAACTTGAGAGCCCAGTAGGACAGTTCAAAATGGAGTAGCAAGTGATGTCAACCATAGGATCAATGTGCAATTTGGTGGCTGAACTGGCCATAGTGTAGGGTATAACCACCAGGTGACCTAAGACAGGTCATTAGTGAAAGAGAGAAGGATAGAAAAGGGGGTTAGGTATGTGGGAAGGAAAACTGCAACATGGAAGAGAAGGACATCTATGGTTAAGGTAAGATTTTACACAACTATTCTATGTCATTCTATTCCTATGTTGCAGTATTCTTGTTGTGTAGAGCACCACAGCTTAGATGGAAGGAAGCGAGAAGGTAGAAGATGATGATTCCTCAAAGCCCTGCAGAATTGCTCTGGCAAATCCTGTTCGTTCTCTGGAGACAATGTCGAGCTTGTAGTATCTGGTGAAGCTATGAATGGTGGACCATGTAGCTGCTTCCAGGATGGATGCAATGTCCAGGCACTTTAGGAAGGCGTTGGAGGCTGCCACTGCACTGATAGAGTGAACCTTTACTCCCTGTGGAAGTTTTCTGCCATGGTGTGAGTAACATAGGCAAACAAACAGTTTTCCTTATCCAACATGAGATGATTTGTTTGGAGACTGCTTTGCCCAGGGCCCTGGAGTGGAAGAAACAAAAAGCTGATTGGATTTTATTATGGAATTGGTTTTGTCTAGGTAAAACCTTAGATGTCTGTGTACATCCAGGGAGTGGAGAAGGGAAGAAGGTGGGTAAATGAATAGATAGGTTTAAGGACAGATCATTGACCACCTTAGGCATAAAGGAAGGGTTGGTCCCTAAGGTTACCCTATCCTTGTGGAAGGTAGTGTATGGAGGGCAAACCATTAGGGCCTGCAACTCTGACATCCTTCTTGCTGAAGTTACAGCCACTAGCAGTACTGTCTTCCATGTGCACATTTGCAGAGTAGCAGTACTAGCTGTTTCAAATGGGGACTGGGTGAGTTTTTCAAGAATAAAGTTCAGGTCCCAGCATGGAGAGATGGGTTTTCTTGGTGGTCTGATGTGCAAGACCCCTTTTTAGAATAGTTTGACATCGAACCTGGCTAGTAAGAGGGTTTAGTGGCACACAGGCTGAAATAGCTGAAAGGTGGACTTTTACTGAAAAGTATGAAAGTCCCATCTTAATGGGTTGGCACACATAGGCAAGAACTAGGGGTGGATCTGCGAGGCATGGATCCCTGCCCTTGCCCAGATACCATTTGGAAAATCTTTCCCATTTAGATAAGTAAGATTTCCTTGTAGCAGGTTTCCTGGCCTCCCTCAGGACTGAAAGCATGTCCTCTGAGTAGTGGTGTTTATCACCCACAGTGTCAGGGTCAACATCTGCAAGTGTGGGTGAATGAGGGTTCCCTTTTGTTGTGTCAGAAGGTCCATCTTGTGGGTTAACTTGTGGTGATTGCCCTTGGCTAGAGAGAGAAGTATGGGGACCAGTGCTGCCTTGGCCAATAGGGAGTCAGCAGCAAGATTTTTGGTTTGTCTCTCCTGATTTTCAGGAATACTTTTTGAATTAGTGGGAAGGGTGGAAAGGCATACAGAAACCACCCCTTCCATGAAATGCTGAATGCATCTATCCTCCATGCTAGTGGAAAGTGATTCTCGATGCAGAAGGTCTGCAGTTGTCTGTTCTGGGAGGAGGGAAACAAATCTACTTGGTGTGTCCCACTGGTGGACAATGTCTAGAAAGACGCTCCTGTCCAGCATCCATTCGTGATTCGGAGAGGATGTCCTCCTGGAATGATCTGCTTATTTGTTGTTCTGCGAAGGGATGTAGGATGCCTGCAGGGACAAGTTGTGCTGAGAGGCTAAGTCCCAGATTAGTGAGGTTATTCTGCAGAGGAGGTAGGCTTTTGTCCCTCCTTGCTTGTTTAGGTACCACATAACTGTGGTGTTGTCTGTTAGGATTAGTAGAGCACCTGGTTGTAAAAGGGGAAGGAAGGCTTTCAATGCCAGTAAAAAAATATGTCATTTCCTTCAAGTTGATATGTTTGCTCTTCATGGAAGGGTGCCACTTTGCTTGTACCCTGTAGCTTGACACTGTAGCGCCCCATCCTAAAGTTTGATGCATCTGTATGCATGAACTGGTTTGGGGTGGATAACTGCAGTGGAAAGCCCGGGTTCAGACGAATTTTCTGAATCTACCATTTTAGTTCAGATTTTAGGCAAGGCAAGAGGGTAATTTCTTGCTCTAAAGGATGTTGGTGGTGTGACCATACATTTTTTAGATACCACTGCAGCTTTTGCATGTGCATTCTGGCTAGTGGTAGCATGGGAATGGTGGCTGCCATTAGAACCAAGAGTCATGAGTCATAGAAATTGCCTTGCAGTTACCTGTTGGGTCTGTAAAAGGATTTCTGAAGTGTGTGGACAAGGAACTGATTTTGTCCTGGGGAAGAAAACCTTTCATTATGTCTGTCCTGACCCTGCAGCCCAAAAATGTTTTGCCTTGTTCTGGGGTCAAGGATGATTTTGGGATGTTGAGGGTGAACATCAGACTTTGAAGCTGGGAAATGGTGAACTGTAAATGTTTTTGCAGAGTTTCCTTGCATTCTGCTAGAATAAAGATGTCTGCCCAGGTAAGGGTAAATTTGAATCCCTTGCCTTCTGCAAAAGGCTATGGCAGGTGCCAGGCATTTTGTGAACACTTTGGGAGCAGTGGACAAACCAAACGGCAATGCTGTAAATTGAAAGTGAGAGGAGGGACCAGAAAAATGTAAGAATTTTCTGTGAGAAGGTTGTATGGGGATGTGCAGATCGGCTTCTTTTAGGTCGAGTGTGGCCATGAAAGCCTGGGCTGGTAGAAGAGGGAGTAAAGTTTGTAGAGACAACATTCTGAAGGTGGGAACCTTTAGGAAAATGTTTAGAAAGGAAAGGTCTAGGATAGGCCTCAATGGTCCTTCGTTTTTGGGGACCAGAAACAGTTTTGAGTAGAAGCCTTTTTCTTCCTGCCCTGTGGGGACAAGTTCTATAGTTCCCAGGTTCAGAAGGTCTTGTGGAATCTGAGGGAAGAGGTTTCCTACATTTCTTGGGGGAAATGGTATGCCCCTTAAAGGGGGCCTTTCTCTCCAAGAAAGGAAGTATCCTTTTTAAACTGCAGCCAGAACCCATTTGTCTGTAGTGATGGTTTTCCAAAAGCGGAGCAAGTGGAGAGGTGGGCAGACAGGGGAAGGTGTGCAAGGCAGTCACGCATTGTTGGGTCCTCCTCCGTCTTGAAAGGACTGTCTAGTGGGAGGCTGTGAGACAGCCAGCCTGGAAGAAGTTTGCCTTCTGGCCCCTCTTCTCTGTCTAGGAGAAGAAGGTCCAGCAGAGGAGGAGTTTCTTCTGACAAAGGTAGTTTTTGCAGGGCAATTTTTTTAATATTTAGGAATAGGAGACACAAGAAGGTGCTTGATGTCTTGCAATTCCTTACTCTTTTCTTGTAGGTTTTTAAAAAGGTCTGCTGACTGTTTACCATACAATAGGTTAGGGTCTAGAGGAGCAACTAAAATTTTAGACTTGAAGTCCTCTGGTAAGTGTTGCAGGCATAGCCAGGAATATCTCCGAAGTACAGAGGCAGAAGCTGCAGACCATCCAGAGGCCTCTGCAGCATCATAACTATATCTAATGGAATGTGTAGTTACTTGGGTAGCCACAGACAGTTTAGATGTTATTTCAGATTTAGTGGGGCCGTCTGGAGTAGCAGCCAGTAGAGTAGAGGCTTGGGAGACTAGGTCCAAAGCATATTTGGTCATATGGGTTTGAGAGTTGATGGCTCTGAAGGCCAGCGTGGAAGAGGTGTAAACCTTCTTCCCAATTCAGTCCATAGTTTTACTGTCCTTGTCAGCAGGTAGGAGAGAGGCAGACAGAATCAGTCTGGACTGCTTGTCTGGTGATACTGCAATCACAGCAGGATCTGCCAGGGGTGGTTTGACTAGGAATTTCTGGTCATCAGGCACTTTGTAGAAGCGGTCCGGCCTCTTAGGGGCAGGAGGTTTTGAGCCTGTGGTCCTGGATGCTGAGGAAAAGGCATCTAGGTACAAAGGGATGACAGGAGGTATGGCAGAAAGGGGACGGAGATTCCACTTACAGTAACTCAAAAATATCTTTTTTGAGTTTCAGACATTTGTGAGGTGTCCCATTTGAAGTATTCCTTCATTTTTGTAATGGTCTCTCCAAAGGTGATATCCTCTGGAGGGGAGTCCCCTTCGATGGATTCTTCATCTGGGGAGTAGTATTCCTGAGGAGAGGCATATGAGGTGGATTCATCTGAAGATGAATAATAAGCCTCTTGCTCTTCTTCCCTGTCTTGAGAAGAGGAAGAGAGGTGGCAGAAGTAGGCCTAGGGCTGAGGAGAGGAAGGGTAGATGAAGAAGAGGCTGTGGGCCTAAGGACCATGAAGGCCTTTATCAAAGAGGAGGTAAAGGACTGTCAATCAGGTAGGTCTTCAGAGGTTGTAGCCAGATGTTTGGTTTTCTGTTTCTTTTTTAATGGAGTAGCCTTAAGCGAAGGCCTGGAATCCAGTGCATGGCTAAGGGTTGCAGTGTCAAATGGAGGGATCCAGGTCGGAGGCCTGGCTGTATCTGGTCCCCCCCCCTCGACATCGGTTGTAGCCGATGTCCGAGTAAGCTCTGTGGATGTGCCAGTCATCAATTGAGAAGCGGCTTCCTCGAAGGTTGCAGAAGTAGACGGATCTTATAGACATCCGTCCACTCCTAAATCGGTAGCTGGTGGGGTGTCCAAAAGCAGAGAGGCAGTGGAAGTGGGCCTAGGAATCTTGGCCTTCTTCTGCGGAGGTTCATTCGGAACTTCCAATATGGGATGCATCCTTAGTGCTAGTTTTTTAAGTCTCTGGTTTTCTAGGTATAGACTGAGGGCAGCCAGATGGCTACATAGGGTCTTGGGTACAAAGGATTGGCAAATTGAGCAAGTGGTATGGTTATGCTCTCGATCTACACAAAAAACACAGCAGTCGTGCATATCTTTTTGGTATCTGGTGCCCGCATTGGCATTTACCCTTTTTAGATGACATTGGCTAAAGGTTAATGCAGCAAACCAAGTTTTAGCTAGACATCAAAGAAGAAAAACCCCAACGGGGTACTTAGTGTTTAGATGCCTTGTAGTGAAGGAGCGAAGCACACAACGTGACAGTCATCTGCGGCTGAAAAGTTCTGAGGTCTGTGTGTGCAGACATCACATTCAAGGCCACTGGTTTATGGCCCTGCGTAATGTCCCATGCAACTACAGCAACCAAGCTGAAGCTTTTGTATAGGAGCAGACGTTCAGGTCGCCTAAGTTGGGAAATCCCACACCAAGAATACTACAACATAGGAATATAAGGACATCAATAGAAAACAGACTATTCCCACTTCAATGAAACTCTCCTTTTGATATAATGACTATAACCTGTTTGGTTCCCTCAATCTCTACTTGTAAACTGTGCAATTCTAAGAAAGCCATTCAGACAAGTGTATACGACAACTAAAATTTAAACAATGTGCACAGTTTCAGAAGATATTATGAAAGATTTGCCAAAAGAACCTGAATTTCACCTTTCACATCCCAAAATGCAACTTTACACATGCAAAGTGGTTGTATCTTATGGAAAACCATTACCAGAATCCTGAAGCAAGCTAGATCAATGGTGCTGTCACATCTATAAGACTGCTATACTATTTTCATTCTGCATGAAATGTCTAGGTACACATCATATGTGGTCAATGAGTACGGAATCCAGTAAAGTGGAAGGCTGTTGAACTACATGTCAAGAGCACGGGGAATGTCTTGCCACTACTACAATACATCTGATGTAAAGTCTACAGAAACCAAAGACAAGACTACAAATTAAATTATGTTAGTCTTTTCCTTGGAAAATGTTTCTGTTATGAATACTAATTAACAGTGGACAGATACATACCTAAACCAATATCAACTTCTAGACAGGCCATCATTCAGGCAACCATGAAATGGTTTTAGTCCACTGTGTGGTCCCTACTCCCACCTCTGGTGGCTTACATGAGCAACTGTGTCACCACACGTTGCCTTACAAACTACCTAACATTTGCAAGCATCCACTCCCACATTAGCTTCACAAGTGGTTACTGGGCTATTGAACGAAAGGTCTTTGTAAGCCTAGCCGTGTGTAACCAATATAAAGGATCCTGCCTAAACTCAAGATATTAGTTAGCAATGACTGCCTATATCTAGGAGGGTCATAGGTGAAATCCCTGGCAGGAATTTACAGTTTCCCATCCAGTCTGAGCTTAAACAGGTTCATACAGGAGCTTTGCTTGATGTGAACTGGTAGCCTATTCCAGATTAGTGGCAACCTCTGAGAAACATCTTTCTCTCTCTCCAGTAGGTCCTATTTATGTCGCAGGCCAGGTTAAGGTCCCTGAAGCGGGTGACCCTTGTCCCATTTGACTGGCAGATGTGCATCATTTCTATTAGGTTTGGATCCAAAATTGCTCTGTAGGCCAGGCACAAGTCTCCTCCAAGTAATATGTATGCTGTTGAGTACAGTGACAATGACTTCAGTCTATCAATGTATGACATGTACTGGAGACCCTTACTTTTCTTGGTTAGAAATCTCTGAAGTCTCTCAAGTTGCTGCAGGTGTCTTGTAAGTTACATGCCAAAGGGAGCATTGTACTCAATTACTGGCCTGATGAGGGTCGAGTACAAGGGTGTTATGACTTACTTTGCTCTTGAGGCAATGCCTTTGCTAATGAAGTGTGCAACGAATAATGCCTTCCTTACCACAGCAGACACATGGTGGTCAAAGTATAGGCTATAGTCAATTTGCGTTCCCAAGTCTCTCACTACTGAGTTGTTACTTATGGTATTATTTATATGATAGCCTGCAGGGATATCATTTTTAGCAAAGGGGATGATAATGCATTTTTTTGCAGAGTTTGAGTCCATGTCTTTGGCACCAATCACTGGTTTGTGTAAGTCCCCTGCTGAAGTACACTGACATTGTCTGAGGATTCAATGATTGCACCTAATTTGCAGTAGTCAGCCACAGCCCTCTATTTTGGCCTGAACTTCTGAGAAGTATATTCAACACAACAGGGGGCCCAGCACTGACTCTTGTGGAACCCCACTGGTGACAGGTCTGCTGATTGAGGTAAAGTCCTCAACTTTGACTGAATGTGATCTGTTGGTGGGCCAGTTAGCAATCAACCTGACGATGTAAGAGTTGATATTCAACTGGGAGAGTTTATCAGTGATGCCCAAATGTAGGACTGTGTCAAAGGCCTTGGCTAAATTAAGGTAGGCTGTATGCATAGATCTGCCTTTGTCTATGGCTCTGGTGACATTTTTGAAGAAGTCCAGGAAGTTTAACAGGCATGACCTGCCTATGACAAAACCAAACGGTGTCAGATCAAGGGTTTGGAGATCACCTATTTCTTTATTTAGAAGGTCCATAATGATTCGTTCCACAGCCCTACAGATAAGGCTGGGTAAGTTTATGTTTCTGTAGTTCCCAGGGTCTGCTGCTGCACCCCCCTTTATGAAGGGGGGTGACGGTTGCTGTTTTTTCATTCATCATGGGCAAAACCAGTACTCAGGCTGTGGTTGAAGAGAGTACCTAATGGAGTTGCTAACTCATGTTTTAGACCATTTAACACGCAAACTGGAATGCCATCCAGTCCAATAGAGGCTGGGTTTTTGGTGTTGACGATTAATTAATGATTTGCTCTTTGCATATGCAAGGTGGAGAAAATGTAGAGGAAATGCTTTGTGGAATGTTTGGAGGGGACGGGGGGGATGAAATTTTTACTGACAGCTAACAGGTTAGCTATTTTCACAGGATCAATGTGTGTGATGGCATCCACAGCTAGTTCAGCACACATCTAGGTACTATCTTTTAGGTTACGGATATAGCTGAAGAATGCCTTATGGTTATCCTTAGCTATGGTTGCTAAATTGTTTCTAAATTGCCCTTAGATAATTTTACAAGTGGTCTTATTTGTTTTTTCAAGCAGAGGAGGATGTTCGTCCAGTGCTGGAACATCTCTTTTTTTTACTCTTAGACAGCAACTTCTTCCTCTTGTTGGATAACTTATTAATGTTAGATGTCCACCAGGGAGGCTTGTTTTTACTTGAGGATTTTGTTTTGATCCTATCAGGTACAGCTGTGTCAATACATCTGTACAAGTGTTTATACAGGGCATTTGTGTATACCACAGTATAGTTGTCAATGCCATCTATGGGAATAGGAGCTTGGAAATTATTTATGCCAGCCCTTAGGGAGCATAATTAGCTTTGGTGAAAATTTTTAGCCTGATTTCACCTAGGAGGGGTTCAAGAATTATAGCTACTTCAAATGTGACTGATTTGTGTTCAGATTTAACCAGTGAGGGTCCTATGCTTGTACTGGTGCAGCTGTCACCCATGTTGGTGGAGGACCAGGTCAGGAATATTTGAGCCCCTTGTGGGGTTGCATACTATTTATTCCAGGGCATTAGTGTTAAAGTCCATAAATCTTTGTGTGAGCATCTTGGTGCTCATATTACATTTCCAGTCAATGGAGGGATAGTTAAAAATTTCCCATGACTAGAGTGTTTGGTTGTAATCTGATTGAGTCAAGTAGGTCCAAATAAAGAGTGTGAGTATCTTGGTTCATTGAAGGGGGCCTATAGGTAAAGATAACCTGAAGGGGGGTCTTACCCACAGTTAGCTGAACTTGGAGTAACTCCATGGTGTTTTCCGGTCTAACCAGTCTAGAGGTGTATTTATCTTTGAAGAAGATATACTCCTCCTCCTCTGGTTCTCACACGTTCATTTTGCAGTCTGAAAGTGTGGAAGGCTTTGTAGCCTTGCATGGGTGGGGTACTCTCTGCGGCCCTGAACCAAGTGGTGGATACAGTCTCTAGCTTGGGAATGTCAGGCCCACACCCCATTCCTGGCAATTTCAGTGCAGCACAAGTATCAAGTAGTACGGTGGTGATCAACTGACAGAAAGGCACTCATCCCCCTGGCATGGGAAGAACAGAATCAGCTCCTTATTCCCACCCCCTTGCCCAACTCTTCCAGCACCATAGCTGCTATCTGAACTAGCATTGTCTGGATCATAGTCATGGCTTCACCCCTCTATGTCACAGAGCTCAGCATACTACATTTTACAGTAGTAAATATATGGGGAACATATATAAATATGTGTGTGTATATATATATATATATATATATATATATATATATATATATATATACACACATTAGATTAAAACAGTTCTAAGTTTGACACCCTACATGAATAAATAATCATTGCAACAGTTGAACATAAAACAGCTTCAGTCTGCTACTTAGCAAGAGATAATGCATTTTTCAAATAGCTGCAACAGTTTTGAAACAAAGTCAGATTAATTATTCACACAAAAATACAAATCAATTTAAAAAATTGCAATTTCAAAAAAATTTACAGTAATTGATAAGAAGAGTAAACATCTTATGAATAACATGCATAAGAAATTAAATAATTACCATGTAAAATTAACAAAAGAGCATATTTGTAAGTTATGTACTTACTATAACTTGGCATCTGTGCTGTTCTCTTTCATTCCTCCTCACGTTTTTGTCACAGATCCGACTCGGCTGCATTTTCACAGACTAGGATCCAAGTCTTGAGCTCCTCCCTCTTCTCATAATGCTCTGTCATCTGCCTAACCTCCTCAGATAACGTTTGATGCCTAAATAGCTAGCAGTGCATAGTAAAGACTCAAAAGAATCAAGAAACCAGAGGCTCAAACCAGAAATATCAAGTTCCCAAACAGTTTTACCACAGGTCTTGTACAACACTGGGTAGGGGGACGGCTGGGAGGGAAGGTGAGTTGGAATGAAAGAGAACAACACAGATGCCAAGTTGTGATAAGTACATAACTTATAAATCTGGTATTGTCCCTTTCATTCCTCCTTATGGTTGGGTCAGAATCCCCAGCTATATAACCTCTGGGTGGCCTCAAGGAAGGATATGCCAGAGCACTACAGAATCAAATGCAGCCCTGCTCCTGGAAACAATGTCCAATTTGTAATGAATACAAAAGTATGAGTTTTTGACCAGGTGGCTGCAGCACAAATATCACCCATCGATGTTCTGGAAGAAAAGGTAAACGATGTAGACATGGCTCTAGATGAATGGGCCTTAGGAGCACGAGGTAGGTCCGGCTTGTTTTTGGCAAAAATCAAAGAAATACAGTCTGTTATCCATTTAGCAACAGCAACTTTAGAAACTGTCTGACCTAGGTGACAAGGCAAAAAGGACACAAACATCTGGTCTGCCTTTAGACAATGTTTAGTTCTATGAAGATAAAAACGCAACTACCTATGAACCTTAAGCAAATGCAACATATGTTCACCCTTGTTTGAGAAATTTGGAAAGAAAAGTGGTAATTTTGTGGACAGGTTGAGGTTAAAATCTGTGGCTACCTTGGGCATAAAAAGAGGGATTAGTACAAAGGGACACACTATCTTTAGAGAAAATGATGTAATGAGGCTTAGATGACACTGCCTGAATTTCCAAGACCCTTTTTGTTAACATAATTGCAATGAGAAATACAGTCTTCCAAGAAAGAAACCAAGTCATAATCACTGGCTGGTTCAAAGGGCTTTTGAGTTAGGCCTTGTAAGACAACAGTAAGATCCCATGGCAGAAAAAGATCTTTAACTGGAGGTCTGAGGAGAAAGATTCCCTTCAAGAAGGCTTTACATAGTTCGGTTGTAGCAGGAGAACCAAAAAGATTTTCTAAATGGAAGTTTGAAATGGCTGCCTACTGAAGTCTGATTGTAGAAAAACTGGCTCTTTATTTGAAAAGGGATGTGAGGAATAGCAGAATGGCTGAGACTGGAGCCAAAAAGGAATTTAGGTTTTCTTTGGAAGCCCAGTAAACAAATCTCTGCCATTTACACCTATAAACTTTCTTGATGGATGTTTTTTGGGAAGCTAGTACAATATCTCAAACAGGAGAGGCAAAAGCCAGGATCTTTCTACAATTACTGGAAGTGGAAAAACTAATCTGTCAGTTTGAGGGAGTGTAGACTGGGATGATGATCCTCTGATGGGTGAAAGAAGAGGTCCTATTTGGGTTCCAGTATCCATGGAAAATATTTCAGGTGAGACGAGACGAGAGGAAGGGGATCCAAATCTGGCGATGCAAGTAGGGGGCAATGAGGATTCCCGAGGTATTCAACTGTTTTGCTTGCTGTAAAAATTTTGAGATCAAGGGTATATGAGGATAATCGTAGAGGAGACTGGATGGCCAATCCTGAACAAGAGGGTCCCTGGGGGACTCCCCCAGAGGGGAGATCAGAGCAAAGTTGCTGCAGAGTTGTTCTGAGGGGATGAAAAACAGACTATAGCAGGGTTGGTCCCAATGGTTGAAAATCAGGTTCACTACCAACTGATTGAGAAACCACTCTTAAGGGGGTCAGAATTGACCTGCTGAGTTTGTCTGCGAGAACACTTGACTTCCCTGGTATGCGAGTTGTAAGCAGAAAGCGGTCTGAAGACATTGCCTATTCCCAGACCCTCATGGCCTCTCTGCACAAGGAATAAGAGTAGGCTTCTCCTTGCTTGTTGAGGTACCAGACCACTGACATGCTGTCTGTGTGAATCGCAATAACTTCGAGAGAATGTCCTGAAAAGCTTGAAACATGAGAAGAACTGCTTTCATCTCCAGAACATTGATATGCAATCTGGTATCTACATGTGTCCACGTGCCTTGGACCATCTTTCCATTGAAATGCCCCCC
This sequence comes from Protopterus annectens, assembly GCF_019279795.1. Taxonomy (NCBI): domain Eukaryota; kingdom Metazoa; phylum Chordata; order Ceratodontiformes; family Protopteridae; genus Protopterus; species Protopterus annectens. The sequence continues at coordinate 1,405,201,970 of NC_056741.1, forward strand.
ACCTCAAATGGGAAGCTTCCATGGTCAATGTGGCTGAGGGGGAAGGAAGCAGGGATGGCCTGCTGATTATCAGGTTGTCCAACAGAAGCCACCATTGAAGAGGTGGTCTGCAAACTGGAAACAACTTGATAGAAACACAAAGTCTGGTAAAGAATAGGCCACTGAAAAGCCAAGGTTCATTGAAGCACTCACATAAAGAACCTTGCTAATGGAACTAGAGTAATGGCAGCCACCACAGATCCAAAAGCCTAAAGTATCAGCTTTACCAGTGGAAATGGCCAGTCTAAAATGGCTCGAATATGGTCTCTCAGTGTCTGTACACAATGAGGGGGTAGAAATGAAATCTGATTCGACATGTCCAAAACAGGTCTGATGAATTCCAAGCTCTGTACCAGAGACAGATTTGGTCAGGTTTATGGTGATGCCCACATGATTGGCAATACTGAAAAGGTAATCCCTGGCCTGAATTAGTTGATGCCTGGTTGGGGCAGTGAAGAGCCAGTCATCTAGATATGGAAACACCCAGAATCCTTGCAGTCTTAAGTGAGCTGCAACTACTGCCATGCATTTGGTAAACAACCTGGGAGCTGTAGCGAGTCCAAAGGACAGAGCTCTGAACTGGTAGTGACTAGCTCCCAATGACATATGGAACATCTGTCTATTTTGATGTGATAGTACGCAGCCTGCAACTCCACCGAGCCCATCCAATCGTCCTTTCTCAACAGTTGTAAGATGGACTGAACCATAACCATTCAGAACTTTGCCTTCCTTACAAACAAATTCAGTTTGCTTAGATCTAGAATGGGTTTCAGGTCCCTGGTTTTCTTTGGCACTAAAAAGAAGCAAGAGTTAGTGCCAAATCCTTTTTGTTCAGTTGGGACCCTTTGGACAACTCTTTCTTGCAGTAGGTTTTGAATTTCTGGTACTGCATACTCCCTCTGACTGGGTGGAACATCCGGGAGCTTGTCTGGTTTCTCTGGTGGATGAATGAAAAAGGGAATGTAATAACCTTTGGATATAATCTTTAGCACCCAACTGTTTTCCTTTAGATCGGTCCAGGCAGCTGGATGCAGTGAAAAATGACCCCCGACTGCCTCCAAAGACGTGCAGTCAGGCAGCACTGCTAAGACATATTAGAGAAAGGCTCTCTGAAGCCCTGTTTCTGTGGTCCCCTCTGCCCCTAGGGCGACGTCTTCCATTGAAACTTCCTTCTCTGCTTCTGGAGGAAGAATCCTCACGTTGATCCTGGGAGGATCCCTGAGATTTTCAGAACCAGGTTTTCTTGAAATTACCCTGGTTTCTGGAAATGGTGTGCTGAGGGGTTGAAAACCTGGCCAGGATGGCAGACAAGGCCTTCCCTTCCTGCTCGCTACAGGTTAGTGTATCTTTGACGGTTGGTCCGAACAAAGAGCAACCATCAAATGGGACGTTCACAAAGGAAGTCTTAAAGGGTTCTGCAAAGTCACAAAGCCTCATCCATGCATGCTTTCTAATAGTAATACCCAAGCCGCTGCCCCTTTAGTGCTCTCTGTGGAATTTTGAATAAGCCTCATGGAAGAGCAGGACAAGGAAGAAAGAGCTGCCAGATGGGGAGAAACTTTCTTGAAGTCTTCCACCGACATGGTCTCTGCTAGAGTGCAGAAAGCTCCTTGACCAGATCTCTCTGCAAATGAGACAAGTGTGCCAGGTAGGTTAACGCTCTCAGCAAGAAAGTGGCCGAGATGTAAATGCTCTTACCAAACCTGTCCATTGCCCTGGACACTCTGTTCGGTGGCTGGACAGTGGAGCTCTGTTTAGCGCGATCCTTCTTGGTAGCTGCTGGCACAATCATGGCATCTACCGGTAAACCCTTGGTCCAGTATGGTCTGCTTTTGGGGGGGGGGGGACAAGAACTTATCTGGTAATTTCGGAATCAGTTCGAGGCACGGTGGAACACTAAATCCAAGAGTTCGTCTGCCGGGGGGGGGGGGTCACCTAGGATGTAGACTGGCTTGTCTGGAAAACCTCAAAAAAAAGACGGGCTCTTCTGAGGAAGGAGACTGGGCCAACCAACTACATTTCTGCCTCAAGATATCTAAAATGTCTCTAAAAGGAAAAGTCCTCTGGTGGTGATCATGGGGATCCTTTCTCTTCATCAAAATCTGTGTCTGTGGTAAGCTACTCCAAGGGGGAGTCAATGTGCCTCATCTTGCATGTCTTCCTGTGAGGAATCTCCTCTGTGGGATGGTTCAGAGGAGGTCTTGGAAGAAGAAGGGATTCCCTCTAGGGGAAGAGTTTAAAGGCGTCTCTGGATGGGTTGACCCTGGACAACTATGACAGGCTCAATTTTCTGATCCACACAGGGGTGACAGGGAAGATCATAGCTCAGAGAGACCGGATCTCTAAAACTAGAGAAGGCCCTTTCTACAACTTGGAATGTGACAAACCTGGAGAAGCCCTCCCTAGCTCCCCTTGAACCAAAACAACAGAGGAAGAGAGGGTAGGGATCCCTGATCTGTGGCTTCCAAGTAGAATTGGACCTGGACTGCCCAGCACCGAGGTAAAGAGACAACCCGGTCTGATGAGGACACCCCGGATCAGAGACCCACTGTGAGCAGATGACATAAGAGCAGAGGAAGTCAGGACATATGTCAGAATAAAGGAAGGACAGCTCCTAGGATCTGACCCTGGCTCCCCTGGGTGGCTACGATCCTGGGACTCTGACACCGAAGGCTGGTTCAGAGAAGGAGGATGCACTGGAATAGTAATGCTCGCAGATCCCAGAGGGTACAGAGTAGACAAAACCCCCATCTGGATTGGAGTCTTGAGGATCTTCATTTTCATCCCGTCTACATCGACCTCTGAAAGGCTCCCAGAAGACCTGGAGGAAGGTACTGACGGTGGCCTACAGTGTCTAGTGGGTGTCTGCAAAAGTCTGGAAGGAGATGCAGCTCTTACACCCAACTCCGGGGTTCAACTCCTTGCTCTTGGATCCAAAGTCTTAGGATCCGAAGCAGAAGTGGAGGGTCTCGTAGAACTGGCTATGAAGGTAATACCAGTCAGATCAGAGGAATGTTTCAGATCTGCAGGAGCCGAAATTGGTCTCTGATCCAAAACCCTGTCAGATCCGAAGATTTCAATAAAGTAGAAGGAGGTTCAGACGAAGCCCTTGAGGACTTGTAAGGTAATTTCTTTGGGTCAACAGACCCAACCATGCTCTTTGAGGGGGTTTGAACCCCTGGAGAAACATCAGCAGAAGCAGGTAAGAGTCACTTAAGTATTAATTTGTTCTTGAGGTCGGCAATGGCCCTGGGATTAAAGCCCTCAAATGGAACAAGCTACCCCTGACAATATATGCACCTACTGTGAACATCAGAATGGGTTATATTGTGCCCGCACTATGAGCGCCATTTAAACCCGGCAGGCTTGTCAGACATAGTGAAAAAAATTACTACAAACATGCACCCACAAGAAACAAACAATACAGCTATCTAGTTACACCAAGAACAAATACACACTTCACTTAAAAACAGACAATAACTACACTACTTATCTAAATCCCTTTTCTTTTTTTTTTTTGTTTTTCTTTTTTAAACCAACAGCCAAAAAAAAAGCATGGGCCAAGACTCAATGACAGCACAAGGAGAAAGTAGAAGTTAACTTTCAACACTGCACAAACTAAGGAAGGGGAGGATACAGGGAGGAAAGACTAGAAATAGAATTAAATTTGCTGTATCTGCCAAAACACACAAACACTACTTAGAGATTCCCACTAATAACTGAATGCTCGAGAAGAACCATGTCTGTCACTGCTGGCGGCAAATGAGATCTGTGGAGGTTAGGCAGAGGACAGAGCACTATAGGAAGAAGAAGGAGCTCAAGACTTGGATCCAACTCTGAGAATGCAGCCAAGTGGGATCCTTGACCCTCCTGTGAGGAGGAATGAAAGATACATCAGATCAGTAAGTTAAGAAATATATACACGCACTGTAATCTCTAATACAGAGCTGATGATTTTATAGCTCTCTCATTGGAGATTTCAGAAATACAAGATATTTGTCCACTAATATTCTCCCTTATTCTATACAAGACAGATAGAATACTGCTTATAAGAAAGATATGTATTACATATACTTGTATATGGCAGAAATGTGAATGTACAAGATCTCATATAATTTACATAGAAAATCATATAATAAATTTTGAAAATATCTTGAAAGCTGAAATGTGAAGCTTGGTCATGTGAGCTTTGAAGATTTTTGCATATCGTATGTTACTAGATTCACTAATACTACCTGAAATAACTCACTTCATAAGTCAGAGCTGTAATTTCAGTGTTATATTGCTGAATCAGTACATCCATTTTGAAAGAAAGCAAAGCAGATTCTTCAACACGTTTAAACCTGGGAAGGGAGAATGGGATTTGAATTAAGCACATTATAAATTTTGAATACAATGCAGACTGGATTTTTTTTGACTCCATAGAAATAGCAAGACATTCACTTTGACTTCAGTAACGTACAGATTTCTGAGTTAGTTTAATAAGCTAAAGGATTTTTAAATATTTTGATATTTATCATAGAGTGGTACACAACTTTGAGACAGACATTTGAACTTTTAAATTTAATTCAGATGTTAGATCTAAAAAATGTGTGTATATCTTTTAGCATAACATATATATATATATATATATATATATATATAAATATAAATATATATATATATATATATATATATATATATATATATATATATATATACATACATACATACCTACATACATATTTATATGCATTGATTTTCCTTTTGTATAATAGTTTCGTATGGAAAGCGTACTTGTCACCTGTAAGTTTACAGATCTCTTCAGGTCCCACTTCGTTCTACATTTCTGTTTACAAAAATTGTTGTTGAATGAGAAAATAATTTAGGAATATTTAATAGATAATTAAAACTACAATTATATAAATAGAAAAACATTATATACAAATACATATCGGTGATTAATAGAAGGGGATTCAAACTTTTATGCAGTAATGGGGTAATACCATTAAATGGCAAAATATATAACTAAATAAATAATCTCACTTTTAATATACATAATATATTAATTATTTATAAGTCAGTAGATTTCGGTTAGTTTTTTGTTGAATTTTTAGATACTTGCAGGTACAGAGATAGTATAGTAGTCTGTCTATTCGACAGGCAAACTAGAAACGCTGGTGTTTTATTAGTAACATACAGTTATATTTGTAGACTGTTATTCATGAGTTGTAGTAGTTTAATTTGCAAAAACAAAGAATTCAAAAAATTGTGGAATGTTAAGATAATGATGGCAGAATGCATTACAGTCTTATATACAATTAAATTAATGCAGTGGATAAATGTGTCATGTTATCTTTTATTCAATTAAATTAAATTATCTTTTTTGGTTTGACTAGCTGTGTTTAATATAATTTGTTTGTTACACTTGTAATCAGTTTAGTGTGCACCCACCATCCCAGCTTATTTTAACTAGTAAAAACAAAATAAAAACTCCAGCAAAGCTAGAACTTCCACTGGGTGACCTCCCAAACCTTTTGTATCAGAGGCACATGGGATACATGCAAATCAACCTTATGAATATCAGGTGTTTCAACTAACTGGCAAATCTGAATGCCCATGACTTGTTTTGTCATTTTAATGGACAATTTCAGGCAAATAAAGCCAAACCCCACTAGCTGTGGATCTGCATATTTTGGCCTTGTTATGACCTCCTCAGCACAGCACAGGCAGAAAGTTTGACTAAGCAAAAAAAAAAACGCAAGGCTGTTATACCCAGCTGATGTCCATTACCATTAGGGTCACTGCAAAAATATCCCAAACAACAAACTAAAACAATAAGTGAGAAGGTTACTGAAAAAACAATCAGTAAAACAAAATTAAAACTCCAGCAAAGCTAGAACTTCCACTGCATGACCTCCCAAACCTCTTGCATCAGAGGCACATGGGATATATGCAAATGAACCTTATGAACATCAAGTGTTTCAGCTAATGGCGATTCTGAATGCCCATGACTTGTTTCGTCGTTTTAATGGACAAAACAAGTCATGGGCATTCAGAATCACAAATTAGCTGAAACACCTGATGTTCATATGGGTCATTTCCATATATCCCATGTGCCTCTGATAAAAGAGGTTTGGAAGGTCACTCAGTGAAGTTCTAGCTTTGCTGGAGTTTTCATTTTGTTTTTACCGATTGGTTTTTCAGTGACTTTCTCATTTATTGTTTTAGCTTATTTTAATTAGGATTTGTACTTGCAGCAGTTCCTACTTGCAGCAGTTTGACTCCACTGTGCTTAGTTAAGGAGGAGTAGCAAAAACCCTTAAGCTGTTTTTCTTTATAACCTGTAAATGCCCCCTTATATACCTTACTACTTTTCACCCAGTACTTAACTGACCCTATAACCAGCATTTTAAATAGACTTGCTTCAGCCTAATTTTTTGAGTACTTACCTGCTTCTTGTTCTATGGGGTGTCATCCTGTTTCATTCGCCCTTCAGGCTCACTTCACTCCCCTACCTTGCCCCTTCAGACTCACTTCACTCCCCTACCTTGCCCCTAATCCCTCTCACCCCTACCTTGCCCCTAATCCCTCTCACCCCCACTACCTCTACATTTAAACCTATCCACAAGATACCCTGTCCCCTGCCAGCTCCACCCCTATCATCCATACAATCCATCTATCAACATATTCCTACTAATATCACACTAACACCCTATCTACACACTACTCCCCTTCCTTTATTTCTACAAACTTTATTACTCTCCTCAAATTATCCGCATAAGTAGTCTGTCCGATTAACTCTCTATAGTGCCTTTTTTAGGCAAGACTCAAAAGACAAACCCACCACCATAAACAGCACAAGTAACCAAAAACTGAGGGTAATGCTACTCAACGCCAGAAGTCTAAACCTCAAAATGCACGCACTCGAGGCACTCCTCAGTATGGAGAACATCGACATCTGTGCAGTGACAGAAACCTGATTTAAGGCTCCTGAGAGCACCCCAGCACTACTAGGCTATAACTCATACCATACCTTTCAGCCACAGCACCAAGACTGAAACACAAAAGGCGGGGGTGCATCCATATTCATCAAGGATACCCACACCTCCAGGTTAATGGCGCAGCACAATGCATCAGAGAACATCCATGTGCAACTAACAATGGGCAAAACTGCAATCCAAATTGTAGCTTGCTACAGATCACCCACCATGGCCCAGTACCCCCATTCCGCATTTCTGGAGACACTGGGAAATATGAAGGTCCTTTCAAACACCCTAATACTGGGTGATTTCAATTACCCAAACATAAACTGGGAGAACTACTCAAGTACTAACTCCCTTACCCAATGCTTCCTAGAATTTATAAACTCAAAAGCCCTGGATCAACTGGTCAACACCCCCACCAGAGGGAACAACATATTGGACCTGGTCATTACCAACATGGGCGACTGTTGTTACACACCAGAGGTCAACCTCTCGCTGGTTAGATCAGACCATAGACTAAATCACTCTGGATATCCACATTCCGCCCCCACCCCCAATCAAAGAAACCACTGTGAAAAACTTTTCAAAAGCAAACTTCACGTTACTTAAGACAAAAGTGGAAAGGTTCACAGCCCCCATGCTGAAGAACAATGCTGTCCAAGCTGCTGAAACCTTTACAAAGGCACTCTATGAGCACCTGCAGGAATGCATGGATCGTGCTATCCCAAGTAAAACCAAGACTCACTCCTCCAAGAAAAGGAAACCAGTCTGGTGGACCCCTGCCGTAAACAAGCTATACAACAGGAGGAAACTAGTACAGAAAACAGTAAAATCCCAAGAAAGAAAGACATCCCTGATCAGTATCAGCAAGAAACTTCGATCCCTCATTAAATCATCCAAGGCTAGTTTTGAAAGAAAAATTGCCAATAACTCCAAAGATAACCACAAATCGTTCTTTAGCTATGTCAAGAACTTAAGTGGAAACTCTCAGATCTGCTCTGAGTTAGTGCAGAATGGCACAAAATACACTGAACCATCTGATATTGCTAACATTCTGGCAGACAGGTTTAGTGCAAACTTCACCCCCCCCCTCACCCCCTAAAGGGCCCATAACCATACCAGAAGAATGTAGGGCCCCATCAATCACCGACACACAGGTTAAAACAGCCCTATCCAAAGCCAAAAACACAGCTTCAATGGGACCAGACGGTGTCCCAGTCTGTGTCTTACAAGAGCTCCAAAATTAACTAACCCCTCACCTAAACACACTGTTCAAACTCAGCCTCTCTACAGGCTACGTACCCACAGAGTAGTGCACAGCAACAGTTATCCCGCTCCACAAAGGTGGAGCCACAATGGACCCCGGGAACTATCGCCCTATAAGCCTGACTAGCCTGGTCTGCAAGGCTATGGAACGCATCATCATGGAACTCATTAACAGAGACATTGGGAACCTCCAAACCTTGGACCCTACCCAGTTTGGCTTTAAGGGCACATCATGCCTCCTAAACCTGGTGGACTTCTTTGAGATGATTATAGCTGCGGTGGTGGTGCTGCGGTAGCGTTGTCGCCTCACAGTTAGACGTTGCCCTTTCGATTCTCAGTTACAGCGTCTTCTGTGTGGCGACATGCGTGGATGGGCGTTCCTTCGGTGAAGGTTGTGCATTAGGCCCGACAAGCCAGCACATAAAAATCTACTGCCAATCATTAGCGGACCAGAGTTCTGCTGTGGCGACCCCTAACTGGGAAAAGCCGAAAGACACAAACAAACAAACCAAGGCATTAGATGAGGGAAAGGAGGTCCACACAGCCTTCCTACACCTCGCAAAGGTTTTCAACACCATTCCCTATTCTAGTATTATAGACAAGCTCTCCAGCTTGAACATAAACCCCTAGGTCACAAGATGGGCTGCCAACTGGCTTATGGATAGAACCCACATGGTGAGAGTTGCAGGCTCTACGTCCGACTCTAAACCGGTTACAAGTGCCGTCCCCCAGGGCTCAGTCCTAGGATCCCTCCTGTTCGGTAAGGCTGACCAAGTTCACAGACGACTGAAAACTAGGGGCCATAATTGATACTCCGGCTGATACAGAGACCCTCCAGATGGGTCTCACTGAGATGGATACCTGGTGTCAAAATCATGGCCTCAAGCTAAAGGCCAAAAAGTGCATAGTCATCCCCTTTGGAAAAAACAAAGTGCCCACGAACTACCACATAGGTGGTAGCCCCCTAAATACAGAAAATGTAATAAGGGATCTGTGGACCCAAGTAGATAGTAATCTCTCCTTTGATAATCATATTGCCAAGGTGGTTAGAAAATCCTTCTATGTGGCCCACCTAATCACAAAAGGGTTCGCATCTAAATCAAAAGAGGTTATTGTGCCTCTCTACTCATCAGTCATTAGACCTATCATAGAATACAACGCCCCATTTGGGATGTACCTTACAAGACACCTGCAACAGCTGGAAAGACCACAAAAGTACCTCACCAAGAGGATTACTGGCCTCAAACAGATGCCCTATGCAAGAATAATGGCAGAAGAAAATGACCGCAAAAGGCAATGCAATCCACAGAAATAGCGTATAAAACCTTTAATCACCGCTTTCATCAACTGACTTCCTCAGAATACATCCATTAAAAAAACACACCCTTAAATACACATTCAAACTAATTAATACCAGTCAATTGTCAATTAAAATTACATTGAATACTAAACAAAATCATTTTAAAAAGAAAGACAAGTCATGGTGTTTATCAATACATAACTTGTGATATTTTAAAAAACATTTTACATTTATTGTTTCGTTTAAACCAGGCGGTTTATCTGCACTTAATTTAATCTGCCATAATGTCTCCCTTTGTTCCAGATAGTTCTTAAAATCACCAGCCCTTAAGTCTTGTTTACAAACCTCTACAACTGAAAATACAAATTTTTTAAAATTTAAACAGATGATGGAATGTTTGAACAAGGCATTATTATAATCTTTTTTCTTTATATTGTGTATATGCTCTTTAATGAGTGTCCCCAAGCTCCTGGTGGTCATACCCACATAGAAAGCAGGACACGCAGTGCACAGGGCAATGTAAACAATGCCAGATGTATTACAAGTAATATATCCTGGAACCTCCAAAATTTTATCTGCAGTGATGACAGAAATAAATGAACCTGTCGAAATATATCTACAGATTTTACAATTGTAACAACAAAACATACCTTTTTTTGCGGTGTTAACATTATTGATGGAGACATTATCACATTCAAGCAATTTTTTAATATTATAGTTATTACGAAAAATGAAGTTTGTTTTTTTACCAACCACTTCAACTATATCTTGATTTCCTTGGATAATTCTCCAATTCCTTTCTAAAGCAGCTTTAATACGACTAGTATCTGTGCTCATTGCTAAAGAACACACTAATCCAGTGTCAACAGTACTTGACTTTGACTTATTGACAATGTCTATATCTGATTTATTTAGAATAGCTGGATAGTGTGTTTGGTGTTTATTAAAAATTTCATTTCCGCTATCTATCACTAAATTCTCATCGTATCCCCTGTTCACAAAAAGAGACGCAATAAAAACAAATTCCTGTGTTAAATCATCATGTTTGCTAGTCATCCGACTAGCCCTGATGAATTGGCCTCTGGGTATGTTTTTAATAACATGTTTTGGGTGACTACTTTGATAGTGTAAATAGCCATTGGTAAATGTTTGTTTTCGAAAAATCTTGCTGTGAAATCTTTTATCAAACTCATCCCACCAAAAACAAACATCTAAAAAGTTGATGGTTAAACCACTATTACCTTTGGTAAATTTCAAATAATTAGATGATAAATTAATAACCTTAAAAAAGGCATCTACTGTATTATCATCACCTTCAATCACAAAAATTAAATCATCTATAAATCTAGAATAGAATACAATGTTGAATTTTTTACTAAGAAGAGGCATGTATTCAGTTTCCCACCATGCCATCACAGTATTAGCATAAGCTGGTGCGGCTGGGGAGCCCATAGCTACCCCTCTAATTTGTTGGAAATATTGATTTTTAAACAAGAAAAAATTATTTTCTAATACAATTTCCAACAAACTACAAATTGTTGATATTGCATTACTAGAAAGAACATTTCTTTTTAGTAAATAGCAATGTACAGCTTCTACACCTTCATCATGGGGTATACACGTGTACAGTGACACAACATCCAAGGTAAAGATAATATGTTTCTTGGAATTGAAAATCTCTTTTTCTTGAAAATTCCTAAGCTTTTCTAAGAAATGCCAGGAATCCTTAACATAGGATGGACAATCAATTAATAATGGCCCCAAAATAGCGTCTAGTACCAAGGAAATTCCTTCAGTGATAGAATGAGGTGCAGACACAATAGGACGAAAAGGAGGGTTGACCAACTGTTTGTGTGTTTTGGGTATTCCAAAAATGATCCCTATTTTAGGGTACTCAACCACACAAAAATTGTATAATTCAATGCCAATATCACCTGACATTAATGCTTCATAGAGATGATAATTGATGAAGTGAAACGATTTATAAATGTCAGCTATAGTCACTTCTTTGTACTCATTTAAATTCTCCAAAATATTTAACATGTTTGCATGATAAGTTTCCTGCTCCATAATAACAATATTTGAGCCTTTATCACTTCTCATAAATCTATACTGTCCTGTTAAACTTCTAAGTTCTTCTAATGCTTTCCTTTCAAACCTAGTAAGGTTGTCCATAAAGTAGTTTTTAGTATTAAACAGTTTACCAATGTCAGCAATACAAAGTTCCTCAAAAACTTTTATTGTATGGTGTAATTTTGGAGTGTAGCAAGACGGTTTAATTAAACCATTATTAATAGATGGTAAATCATGCATTAAATATGTTAAATTAAGCTTTCTTGTAAATTTCTTAATATCTACAATTGTTCTACTGTAGCTAGCCCTGTTGCATGGTACAAAATTCAAACCATATTTCAGCACATTTATTTCATTATCACTGAATGTATGTTTAGATAAATTTATTACATTGAAACAATCACTGGTTTCCATTAAATTTCGTCCTCTGACGAGTTTGACCCCAAAAAAGTCTTACTGCGAGTTAAAACTGTACTTTTACTGATGTTACTGTGACTATTACCCAAAGGTTTTTTATTCGGTATAACCTCCTTATTGACATTATTAAATCTAGTGTTGCCAGTATTTTCTTTCCTTTTACTACGAGCACCTTCATCATTATTAACTCCAGTTGGTTCATTTTCTAAAACAGTGTTAACTTGACCATTATCAAACATTACATTCCCTTGAAAAGTATCAGGCATTAAACATTCAACATTATCATCCCTTTCAGGGCAAGAAACCGTAACAGTATTATGATTTGCATTTAAAGCAGAAGCTCTCTCACTACTAGTATGCTTATCAAAAATAAAGGCTGTTTGTCTTTTATAGTTGTCATGCGCATTTAAAGCGCGCAAATTAACAGCAAAATTGTCATAAGCTTTTTTGCTTTTATAAACAGCAATGTCACGGTTTAATTTTTGTTGTTTTCTATTAGTAACATCAATAGAATGTTGTTGCACCTCTTTAGTAACTCGTTGAAAAAATGTCCGATAATTCTCTTCACTAGAAACCTCCCTTAACCGTTTCTCAATGTCTATAATTTCATTTCTCAAATGACCCATTTTTTGCCTGTTATTTTCTATTAATAACTTTAAGAAACTTAAACCGGCGTCATTAAAACATGAAACTAAGGTATTAAACATGGCACTGCCCAAACTAACACCGTTTGGGCATTTAAAAAATCTCAGACCTTTCGGCACTATGCCGAGTTCAATACAGTAAGTGAAGTAACAGTTCTCCAAATGTAGCGACCTATACCTTTTCAATAACTTTGTCAAGTTTTCTTGTTCACCACTGGATATTTCTTGATGGAATTGTTCGGAACATTGTCGTGAAGAAAGAAAAGGATTTTCTTCTTGATTTAGTAAATACTGGCAGCCCATTAATTTGTTTTCACGAGTGGAAAATGGCAAACGTCTCTTTGCTTCACGTTCGTGCTGTGCAACTCGATTCTTGGCGGGACTGTCCAAGTCAATCACAGTTTCTAGTTCCTGTTCAAACCCTACGGGGCTGGAAACCTGAATAACATTGTCCGATCCGTTGGATCTGGCCAGCAAAGTCTTTAAAGATCCCTGAATATCGATCAAAGTCGCCAAAAGCAAATTGTTCAACTTTTCAGTCCCAGACGATGGTGTCGGATGGATAGTCATGTTTAACAAAGATTCGTCAGCCACTTCTGCCATACTGGCTATATGAAACAATTAAAATGAAAAAGTAGCCCAAAAACAAATAAACAAGAATAATGGCAGAAGAAAATGACCGCAAAAGGCAATGCAATCCACAGAAATAGCGTATAAAACCTTTAATCACCGCTTTCATCAACTGACTTCCTCAGAATACATCCATTAAAAAAACACACCCTTAAATACACATTCAAACTAATTAATACCAGTCAATTGTCAATTAAAATTACATTGAATACTAAACAAAATCATTTTAAAAAGAAAGACAAGTCATGGTGTTTATCAATACATAACTTGCGATATTTTAAAAAACATTTTACATTTATTGTTTCGTTTAAACCAGGCGGTTTATCTGCACTTAATTTAATCTGCCATAATGTCTCCCTTTGTTCCAGATAGTTCTTAAAATCACCAGCCCTTAAGTCTTGTTTACAAACCTCTACAACTGAAAATACAAATTTTTTAAAATTTAAACAGATGGTGGAATGTTTGAACAAGGCATTATTATAATCTTTTTTCTTTATATTGTATATATGCTCTTTAATGCGTGTCCCCAAGCTCCTGGTGGTCATACCCACATAGAAAGCAGGACACGCAGTGCACAGGGCAATGTAAACAACGCCAGATGTATTACAAGTAATATATCCTGGAACCTCCAAAATTTTATCTGCAGTGATGACAGAAATAAATGAACCTGTCGAAATATATTTTTTGGGCTACTTTTTCATTTTAGATGCCCTATGCAGTCCGACTCAAGAAACTTCAGCTGTACTCAGTTGCATATCACTTACTCAGAGGTGATCTCTGCCTGACATACAAGACCATGTCCAACCCAGAATTGATGGAAATGCTCCACCTAAAAAAAAAAAAATCCCGGAGAGCCACACGCTCTAGAGATATAAACCTCACCACAACGAAAAATAGGACATGCTGGAGGGATAGATTCCTGTCCCAGAGACTCTCCATGCTTTGGAACAGGATTCCAATATACATCAGGCAGAGCCCCTCCCTAATACTCTTCAAGAGAAACCTTGACGGGTGGATGGGAAACAGAAAATTTACCCTGGGGATCACTGCAGTGGCTCTGCTGGACAGTGGCGCAGGGAACTAATGGCTCTGCTGGACAGAGGCACAGGGAACTAATCTAAGGGGGTGGCGAAAGCCAACACATTCTGGTTAGGCTTATAAATGCCCTTGGGCAGACAGCCTAGTACTTACCTATGAACCTATAATAATCCCCAATATAAAATGACTCTCCTATCACGAATGCTCTTCTCCCTCTCTTCACTACCATCACATCTGGTCCCTATTCAAACTATTCTAAGCTCTCCTACAGACACTACCTCTTACACCAATGACACAAACCACTACTTCCTACCCATCACTGCTCATCTCTTTCACACAGACAATATACTGTTCTTTACACCCAAATTGTTTCAGACACAGCTATAACCATTAAACACAACACTGACAATTTAACCAAAATGAAATCCTATCTTTATTACACATTCTTGAAATTACTCTTGCTCTGTGGTGACATCCATGCTAATCCTGGTCCCAACATCTCACAATCCACATCTTCAGTACACTTAGCATGTGCAACAAAATTTTATGAGCCGCATGCTTGGATGACTATACAATCTCCTGACGTACTAGTAATCACTGAAACCTGACTTAAACCACACATAAAGGATACCAAAGACCCTTATATTTGTCATGTTTTGATTTTTTTGTACAGATTTTCTAACATTAAAACGAATGCAATTTTTTAACACTAAGTATTATTTTATAACATATATATATTTTTTATATATTTTCATACTACTTATAAATTTTATATTTTATATTTAGTATATTTTATATATTACACACATATACAACCATTGTAAACGATTATTTAGGTATTGTGTACATTGAATTGCATGTAGATATATATATTATTATTTTTTATCATATGTATCATATTTTTCATTACAGTATTGTCATTTATACACATATGTGTAGTTTTACCATTGTCATCCAAGTTTTATATGAAGTTCCTACGGAACATTACACAGCTGTCAATATTGGACAATAGATACATATACTGATGTGTTTATTCAAAGGAAGTAATAGAATATATGTTGTTAATATTATTTTATTACAATGTTTTTTGTTGAATGTATTTATACCAGTGACAGTTATGTAGAGATAAAACCTTTGACTCAGGATACTCGTTTCATCATTTGTATCATTAGCTCTATGTACAACGTTGAATTATAGTTGTGTCACTTTAAATTTTTGAATATGCTTTGGCGCCAAAAAAGGCATTTAAGTGCCTAATTTCAACTGTTTTGTGAGTTCTGAGGAAGCCCTGTATTAGTGGGGGAAAGCACTTAACTTTGGTAATTTTTATTTTTAATTTTCACAATAAAATTAAGTGATTTATATCACTTTGGTCGTTGTTCGTCTGACTGCAGCTTCGATTTACCGCTTTATAAATCTGGGCACTTATTGGTGTATTCGCAGAAAAAATTTTTTTTACGGAGTTATCTCAGTTCGTTTATTTTAAAAGTTGCCCCTACAAATTTACTTAATAATGTGAATTACATTAATAGTCCTTGTCCTTTATAGGTTCATAGGTAGGTACTAGGCTACCGGCCCTAGGGCCCATACAAGCCTAGCCAAAAAATGTACCCTGGCTTTTGCCACCCAAGAAAATTATTTTCCTATGCCCCTGTCGAGCAGAGCCACAGAAGTGATCCCCGGGGTGAATTTCCCATTTCCCATTTCCCATCCAATCACCAAGATTTTTCTTGAAGAGTGCTAATGAGGAGCTCTGTTTGACATAGATAGATAGTCTGTTCCAGAGTATGGGAAGTCTCTGGGACAGGAATCTATCCCTCCAGCATGTTCTGTTTATTGTGGTGACAAGGTTAAGGTCCCTAGAGCATGTAGCTCGGAGGGATTGGGATTTCTTTAAGTGGAGCATGTCCAACAGCTCTGGGTTTGACATAGCTTTGTATGTTAGACAGAGATCGCCCCTGAGTAGGCGATATGCGATGGAGTAAAGCTGTAGTTTTTTGAGACGGTCTGCATAGGGCATCTGTTTGAGGCCAGTAATCCTCTTTGCGAGGTATTTCTGTGGTCTTTCCAGTTGTCGTAGATGTCTTGTGAGGTACATACCAAAAGGGGAGTTGTACTCTATAATGGGTCTAATGAGTGATGAGTAGAGGGGAACAATGACCTCTTTTTTTCTGGATGAGAATCCTTTTGTGATGAGATGAGCCACGTACAAGGATTTCCTGACCACTGTGGCGATGTGATTATCAAAGGAGAGACTACTGTCCACCTGTGTCCCAAGGTCTCATCACATTTTCGGCATTAAGTAGACTACCAGCTATGTGGTAGTTCATGGGTACAGAGTTTTTACCAAAGGGGATGACGATACACTTTTTGGCATTGAGCTTCAGGCCATGGCTTTGACACCAGGAATCTGTCTCAGTGAGGCCCTTTTGTAGTTTGTCCACATCGTTAGGAGTTTCGATTATGGCTCCTAGTTTGCAGTCATCTGCAAACTTTGTTAGCCAAAGACCTTCTGTGTTGGCCTGCACTTCAGAGAAGTAGATACCAAACAGGAGAGGACCCAGGACTGAACCCTGTGGTACTCCACTTGTCACTGGTCTGATGTCAGATTTGGAATCCACTACTTTCACAGTGTGGGTTCTGTCCGTGAGCCAGTTGGCAACCCATCTTATGACATAGGGATTTATACCTAGTTGAGTGAGCTTATCTATAATTCCAGAGTGGGGGATGGTGTCAAAAGCCTTGGTGAGATCTAGATAAGCTGTGGGAACCATTTTACCATCATCTATGGCTTTGGTGACTGCTTCAAAGAAGTCAATCAGGTTTAGGAGACATGATCTGCCTTTTACAAATCCAAACTGAGTAGGGTCCAGAGTTTGGAGATTACCAATGTCTTTGTTTATGAGTTCCATGATGATACATTCCATGGCCTTGCAGACCAGGCTCATCAGGCTAATGGGGCAGTAGTTCCCAGGGTCCGTCGTGGCTCCCCCTTTGTGCAGTGGGATAACTGTCGCGGTGCGCCACTCAGTGGGTACAAAGCCTGAGGTGAGGCTATGATTGAACATGGTACTTAGGTAGGGTGCCAGTTCATTCTGTAGTTCGTGTAGAACGCAACCTGGGATATTGTCAGGTCCCATGGATGCTGTGTTCTTGGCTTTGGAGAGTGTGTTTTTTACCTGTGTAGCCGTGATTATAGGAACTTTGCATTCTTCCGGTATAGAGATGGGCCCTCTAGGGGGTGAGAGGGGGGTAAAGTTAGCACTGAACCTATCTGCTTGGATGTTGGCAATATCAGTTGGTTCTGTATATTTAGTGCCATTATGCTGTAACTCAGAGCAGATCTGAGTGTTCCCATTTAGATTCTTGACATAGCTATAGAATGCTTTGTGGTTGTCTTTAGAGTCAGTGGCAATTTTGTTTTCGTAACTAGCTTTGGAGGATTTTATGAGGGATCTCAACTTCTTACTGAGGTTGACCAGGGAGTTCCTCCAGTCATGGGATTTTACTCTTTTGCAACAGTTTCTTTCTTCTGTTGTAGAGTTTGTTTATGGCAGAGGACCACCAGATTGGCTTCCTTTTTTTGGAGGATAACATCTTGGTTCTATTAGGGATAGCAAGATCCATTGCACTCGTGTAAGTGCTTATAAAGTGCATTTGTGTAGGATTCGGCAGTCATACCTCTATTGTCCATCTGCATGGGTGTCATGAAGTTTGCCACTTCTGTCTTAAGAAGTGTAAAGTTGGCTTTTGAGAAGTTTTTTACAATGGTTTCCCTAATTGGGGCTGGGGGTGGGATGTGGATGTCTAGGCTGATTAGCTTGTGGTCGGATCTGACCAACGAGCAATTGACCTCTGGTGTGGAACACCGGTTTCCCATGTTGGTAATGACCAGGTCTAGGATACTGCTGCCCCTGGTGGGGGTGTGAATAAGTTGATCCAAGGCATTGGAATTTATGAATTCTAGAAAACGTTGAGCAAGAGAGTTGGTACATGAGTAGTTTTCCCAGTTAATGGTGGAGTAGATGAAATCGCCCATTATTAGGGTGTTGGGTTGTACCCTAATACTTTCCAGTGTATCAAGAAATGAGGAGTGTGAATCCTGGGGCATGGTGGGGGGTCTGTAGCAAGCTACAATTTGGATTGCGGTCTTGCCCAGAGTTAGTTGGTTGCACTTGGATAATCTTGGATGCATTATGCTGTACAACTAGCCTGGAGGTGTGGATATCCTTAATGAATATGGACACGCCTCCACCTTTAGTGCTTCTTTCTGGGTTAGGTGGCCAAAAGGTGTGGTATGAATTGAAGCCTGGTAATGCAGGGGTGCTCTCTGGAGCTTTGAACCAAGTCTCTGTTACTGCACAGATGTCAATGTTCTCCATTTTAAGGAGTGCCTCGAGCGAGTGCATTTTGAGGTTTAGACTTCTAGCATTGAATAGCATTACCCTCAGATTTTGCTTGCTTGTACCGGTTATGGTGGTGAATTTGTCATTTGAACCTTTCCTAAAAAAGGCACAATAGGGGTGGCAAGAGTCTTAGCCGGTATCCGGAATCTTAAGGGCGACACGTGCAGGCCATCTCTGGCAAAGCATCGTGGACTGTCGATCATGTCGTCCCAGGCAGACAAATACTGGATCCCCTTAGAATGACACCAGAAGCTAAGCCAATTGTTGAAGTCAATCATTTTGTCCTTGTACTGTGGTATCATTCTGGGTGATGGCAGGATGCTACTCAGGATTAGGGTAATACCTGCCTGGGATACAAGATCGGAGAGCTCCTCCATGTCTCTTTTCATGTAGTCCAGGGAGGTACGTCTCAGGTCATTCACACCAGCTTGGACAATGTCAGTGTCATATTTGTACTTATTGTGGAGTGACCTGAGTGCATGCGTTATGTGGCGGATCCTGGCACCTGACAGGCAGCTGACAGTAACTTTCTCCTTGTTTAGTCTAGTGAGTGGAACATCAGTGTGCCTGACTATAGAGTCACCTATGACTAGAGTGTTGGGTACTTTGTTATGCCTTATGGGCTGTGGTCGAGTGGCACACTGAGTTTGTGGGCTATGTGTCATTTGTGTTGTGTTGGGGGTGGAGTTTGCTTGCGTTTATGCTTTGGATGTCCCTGATGCTTGGGCAGGGTTTTATTGAGAGCCTCCGCGAATGTAGGTGTGCGTTTTGTGTTTCTGTGTGTGTGTTTTGGTGGTGTGGGTTTTGAGGGACTATGTGATGAGTGTGGTGTGGTGCAAGTGTTTACCCTCTCCTCTTGACTGTCTAGTCCAGTCTTGGGTGAAGAGAGCTTTGCTTCCAGTTTGGCTATATAAGTGCATCTCTCACAGGTTGTAGTGTTGGGTGGTAGGAGGAGAGGGTTGTCTGTGTACATGAGGCAATTGCTGCATTGCCCCAAGATGCCCAGATTCATCAAGTAGACAGGAGAAATCACTGGAAGCTGACCCTTAGACATGCCTGGATAAGTGCTTATTTATTAAGTACTAAAAACTGCTTTCCGCTAGACAAGTGAGGAAAAGTTGAGTGCTGTAGTAATTTGCAGCTTATGTAGTGCTTACAATGAGTTCTGAACAAGTGCTGAGTTCAAAGAAACAGATTTGAGTGCTGAAACTAGAAAACTGGCTAGTTATAAGGAGAAAAAAAACTAAGATAGAAGGCTACCCTCCAACACAGAAGGGCTTGGGAGCTCAGAAGCCTACAAACAGTCTACACCACTTAACAGGAAAGGCAGGAAACAAGCTTAGATTTTTTTTTCTTCTGTTTCCCAGATGCTCTCTTTGTACACAGTAGGAGTGCCTGAAATCAGAATATGATCTCGCTGCACTCAGTTGAGTAAGCAAATGAGATGGGCCCAGGAGGAGTAACTAAACACAAATTTACAAGAGGGGCAGGCAGTTTCAAGGCCACTAAAATTAACACCAAAACAAAAACAGGGAGGGTGGGTGGGACTAACTGAAGAGCAGAGTCAAAACTTCCAGTTCAGTTAATATATATTCCTGCAACACAGTTAAATCAATTTAAATACTGTATTCTTTGAAAAAAAGTGCAGATAAAGGTACTTAAATTCTCTTATACGTCCAGTTGAATACAGCTAGATCTTAGCCGGCCAAAGCTGAGGTTTTTAAGCAGAAAGTATTTCAAACTGTACCATTTAAATAGGCAAGGACAGGAAATCAAAGAATGTGGCTACCCCCACACCTGTAATTACTAACAAACAATAAAATTCAGCAGCACTGACTGAAGAGCAGACTCAAAATTTCCAGTTCAGTTAATATATATTCCTGCAACACAGTTAAATCAATTCAAATACCGTATTCTTTGAAAAAAGTGCAGATAAAGGTACTTAAATTCTCTTATATGTTCAGTTGAATACAGCTAGATCTTAGCCAGCCAAAGCTGAGGTTTTTAAGCAGAAAATATTTCAAACTGTACCACTTAAATAGGCAAGGACAGGAAATCAAAGAATGTGGCTACCCCCACACCTGTAATTACTAACAAACAATAAAATTCAGCAGCACTGACTGAAGAGCAGACTCAAATTTTCCAGTTCAGTTAATATATATTCCTGCAACACAGTTAAATCAATTTAAATACTGTATTCTTTGAAAAAAAGTGCAGATAAAGGTACTTAAATTCTCTTATACGTCCAGTTGAATACAGCTAGATCTTGGCCAGCCAAAGCTGAGGTTTTTAAGCCATCTGATCATAATGCACTAAGCATTTTTTTCAAACAACTTTATTGAATTATCACTTGTGATATAGACAAATTTACATTCATATAAAAGTAATCAAACTATATTAACATAATATTAAAGACAACCTAAACAATATTACATAAAATATTCAATTTCTGCCTTTTTTAAAGAAACATCTTTATTAAACCATCACTTGCTACATATACAATTATACATTCATATAAATGAAAACCAACCACACCAACACAATCCTGGTTGCAAGCATTTTACATCACAAACCATACTGACACACTCCCACATTTTCATTTTTTCCTATGTAGTTTGCTCCTCCCCCTTTCTAAAGATCTCAATTCTAGATGTTTAATTTGTTACTATAAGCACTACTTCCCGTACAACTGGTTTAGATTTTGATTTCCATTTTCTAGTAATTGCTTTTGTGACAGCTACCATTATTAGACACAGCAAGGCTTTATCATGTCTGGACAATTCCGATTCTGTATCATAGCTCAGAAAAAATCATCTCCCTTGTCAGACTAATTTGCCGACCCCAGCATCTCCAACAGTGCACCCCACAGGTAATCCCTAAAGTCCACCAAATCACTGCA
Organism: Protopterus annectens; assembly: GCF_019279795.1. Classification (NCBI taxonomy): domain Eukaryota; kingdom Metazoa; phylum Chordata; order Ceratodontiformes; family Protopteridae; genus Protopterus; species Protopterus annectens. The sequence goes on from NC_056741.1 coordinate 1,405,223,647, forward strand.
CTCCCAGAAAATATGTTCCCAATTACCTCTTTCTTTCACTTTACACCTCCAACATTTGCTGTCTGCCTAAGGAAAAAAAATCTCTGGCGTCTACTTGGAGTATTAAAATATCTATATAACATTTCCTGGCAAAAATCCTAAATCTTCCAGATTTCATTGCATATTTGGGAGATGTACATAATTCTTCCCATTGTTTTTTTGTGAATTGTTTAACCAATCTCTCTTCCCAATCCTAACGTCCTCTGATTGGTTATTAATGTTATCATGCAATATTTTATATACACTACTAATTATTCTGTTTTTAATATCAGCTTCTATTCTAGATAATGCACTAAGCATTAACGGATTAATGGATATAAGGAAATTTCAGTTTACTTATAGAATCCTAATATACACGATGAAATCAAAAGAATTTAAGAGTTATCTTAAAGAACAAATTGAGAATTTTTTATCATTAAATGAGAAATGTCAGATTAGTAAAGTTATACTATTGGACTCCTTAAAAATGCATATTAAGGATAGAATGAGAAGATAGGCTACAGTAATAAAATGAAAGAGTGGGATCGAGAGTTGTTAGATATACAAGATGGAAGGTACTTAACGTATTATCATAACCACTTTACAAACAAGTCTCTCTTGTACAAAACGCAATTAACAGGTGGCAGAAAATGTAAGCACTGACATTTGTAGTCAAACACAGTGAAACAGAAGTTTAAAAAACTTTGGCATGTGCAAAATTGTTTGGTAAACACTAAGCAATTACGGTCTCATTCAAGCTGCTCTCTGATTGTAAAAGCTCAGTCCTTTATTGTTTGACTCTGTTTATTACTACCAATGTCTGTACTTAGATCTTGTGTGACCTGTTAATTGTGTGTTGTTTCTAACGTGGTTGTGATAATACACAAGTACCAGATGGAATACACAAAGCAAGGCTTAAACCACAAACAAAGAAATTAGATAATACTGAAGTCACTAAAAAATTAATGATAAAATATCAAATAGTTTTAAACACAAAGTGGAGATGGCTTTAGAAAAAAATAAAATTGCACAGTTATGTGATGACTTCAAAAAATCTACAAAGATTAGCTAACAGAAGTAAGATGTTAAGCAAAAAAGCAGAAAATAATATCCAAAATCCTTCCACTAATAAGCTTACTTCAGACACAATGGAAATGCTTACCATGTTTAAAAAATTCCACAGGAATCTTGATAAAGATAAAAATAATAATTATGATGATTACAAAATTGCCAAGTACTTAAAGAAAAATGCTACTAATAAACTAAATGACGAAAAAAATATCTCTGTTGAATAAGCTTATTACCCTAACAGCCGTTAAAGCTCTTAAACAAAAAAAAAAAAAAAAAAAAAAAAAGGAAAAATGGTAAATCTCCAGGGTTACGTTTTAAGTATGGAATTATACAGTCTGCTTCCATTAAATATTTTAGAATTACTCAGTCATGTTTTCAGGATAATCCAGAGTAACAAAATAATTCCTCTCTCATGGACATTTTCTGTAATCTCACCTATACTTAAACAAGGAAAGGATAATAAGTTAGTTTCCTCACACAGACCTATTTCATTATTAAATGTAGACTATAAAATATTTACTTCTATCTTCACCACAACATTAAGAGATATAGTAGATAAATTACTTAATAAAGATCTAACAGGATTTATAGTCAATACATTAACATATGATAATACCAGGTTTACTATCATAAGGTCGATGAACAAAACAAAATCTTGTCTAAAATATCAAAGCAGATGGACAAAACGGAATGTGGTGGCCAAAATTTCACAAACACACTTCCTTAAGCGAACTTGACCTTTCTCGACATCCATAGACTTCGGTGGAACACTCCATACCAAGTAAGGAAACTATTCAACAGGGAGGCAAGCCCCCCCCCCCCACACACACACACACAATAAATATTCCAACTCCAAGATCGTACTACAGTGGGGAAAAGGCAAATGTCCTGATCCACACTGTACCGTGATCTTTTGACATAAGGCCGACCACATATGTGCGAATGCACAATGCAATTGCTAAACCAAAACTCACACAAATGAAGGTTCAACAACACTGGTTCAATCAGATTTTGAAATCTCGTGGTCGAACCTTCACTCAGAATTTTGATTGCTTAACTATCGTAGATTTAGCAAAAGGAATGAACAAGAAATTGGCCTTAATTAGCTTAGATATTGACAGAGCTTTTGATTCTGTAGACTAGAACTACAGGTTTAAACTTTAGAAGTGTTTGCATTTCCAGAACAATTTATTGGAATATTAAAAAAACCTGTGTAGAGACTCCAAAGCATATTTTAAAACTGGGTCTTACATTTCTCAAGGATTCACTTTAAACAAAGCAAGGGTGTCCTATTTGCATTAGTTGTGGAACCCTTACCTAACAGTAAAAGAAGCAATAAAAAATGATGGATTCTCAATTATCAATGATTATCAAGCTAAAATACAGCTTTTTGCAGACATTTTACTATCTACAGAAGATTTAAATTATTCAACTGAAGAAATGGATGAGAAAAGTGAAAGGTTTCAAGTAGCATCACTGCTGAAATGTAATAACAATAAAACTGAAACTTTAGTGTTAAATCAATTACTAGGTAGTATGTTTAAAGACATTTAACTGAAAAGGAAAATAAAATATTTAGAAACAATCTATTAAGATGTAAGATTATTAATAATAATTTTGGAAAATAATAAGCCTTACTTATTGAAAATGTAATGATTTTTTTTTTACTTTCAAGGATAGATTAGTACATGAAAATAATTACCCAATACTATATATATATATATATATATATATATATATATATATATATATATATATATATATATATATATATATATATATATATATATATATATATATATATATATATATATATATATATTGCACTCAATACCTTTAATATTGGACAAAAAACGTTTAAAGAAAATGGAAACAAATGTTAACGTCATTCTTACAGTATCTTAAAAAGCTGAAAAATTGCTTACAGAAATCATATAAGGTTATGAGAGTATGGTGGTATTAGCTTCCCAGATGTAGAATCTTATTCTACTGTTGCAAATGTTAACTCTATCATACTATGAAGACTCAACTTACACTGGTCAATGGAAAAAACATTCAGGAGCAGACCTTACTAAATTCTTATAAAAGTTTTACAAATATGATAAATTAGAAACATGTAACAATCCTTTCATCTGGTTAACAAACTTTATCTCAGAAGGAAATTCACTTCAACCTTTAGAGTCTGTATATATGAAATCAATTCTTAAAACAGTTAAGAAATATATATATTTTTTAAACTCCATTAATATCAGAATGGAAATTGTGTTTTCCCACTACATATGTCTATATTTAATGAAACTCAGAACAATGTTACAATGAATGTACTAAAAAGGAATTTATTAGTATTATAGTTGGACTGCTTTGAAAAAGGAAAAGCTGAGTCACCAGAATATTTAATGAAAGAGTATATGTTGGAGGAACCTGTTAACCAGTAACATTATCCATCGGTAAGAAAGTACATGAAACTGTAGATAATATGAGTGAAGAAGAACTGAACACTATTTCCCCAATATATAAATGCTATCATCGGGGTAAACTGACCTACAAAGGATGTTTGTCCAAGTTAATTATAAACCATAACAATAACAATAATACTGATGCAAAATTCTGCAACTCTTACACAGTAATGGACTGAGCGACTCAACAGATGGCAAGAATAAAAATCTGTTACATAAATCAGTTAGTCAAACTTCTTCATATTTATGCTGGAAAGTTGTTATCTGGAAATGTATAAACAGAATGTTTGTTACTCCCTATAAAATCTCTAAGTTTAGTAAAATGACTTCTTTGGTATGTTGGAAAGGTGATTTGACACACGTTTATGGATTGTGAAAAATTAAATGTATACTGAGAAGAAATAAATATGTTTAAGGGATTATGGTCTGATAATTATTCTTTAACCAAATCAGTTATTCTATTGAATGTTCCACTTCCTTTATCTGTAAAAGCCAAACAAAAAAAAAAAACTGTTCTGAAGTCTCCTGGCAGTAACTAGAAAGTTACTATAAAAAACTGGAAAATAAATTATGTTCCTACATTCAAAGAATTTTTAAATTTAACAGCAATACTATATAAAACTGAAAAAGAATTGATAAGAACAAGATCTATAAATCATACTAAGACTTTCAGCAGTTGGGAAAGCCTTGAAACGTTGCTAGTGAAATACCAAGACTCTTAATGTGTTAACTGCATAAGACTGCTTTGATGATTTAATGTATTCCTAACATTTTATAATAGTATGCGATGTTGAATTTCTTCCCGTGTATATATTATAAATGTTAAATGTTCATAAAAAACAAATATTGTAAATATTCCTATGCAATAACCAGCTTTGCCTCCATTTGATATGATTAATAAACTTCAGTCTAAAATTGCACAAACATTTGCAACTTTTTTTAAAGTCTTACTGCTGTCATTAACATCACAGGAAACACTAAGATTAAAAGGAATGATGCATCACCTGGCTGGAGGAAAAAGTCAAAGCATATGACAACTGGCAGCAGAAAGGGAAATGCAAAAGATGTAAAAATTTAAACCTCATTAAATATTCTGAGCCTTACAGCTACTATAAAAAAAAAAAAGATTCAGTGTGTGAGGCTAATGAAACTTTAGCTATGTATAAAACCAGATTATGCATAATAAATCGAGGACAGTAATGTCATCAATAACAGGCTATAAAACAAAGTAATTTCAGCAAGACAAAATGAAAACTCAACTACCACAATGTCTCCAAGTTAAGACAGAAAGCAGTAAGGTAACGAGGGGTTAACAACAAAACATTTCCTCACGTATGGAAGAACATGGGAACTATCAGAGGTACAGGCTAAAAGACGCAGAAGAAAGAAAGATGAAGTGCACACTAATTAAACATAAGTGTAAACAACCACAAAACAGAGATTAGAAAAATGATATAAAACAGCTCTATATGCATATTGCAGATGAAAAAGTCTGACAACCCTTCAGCTGCTTGTGACATAATTGCCTTTTTTGCTGTCAGCTCTGTGCTGAAGTTGCCCATTCTTGTTTTGCTTGCTGCATTTTATAGTGATGTGTGGAGGCTTGAAATGTGTAGTCTTTTTCAGTGCGAGACTGCAGCATCTCAGATAATCCAGCAATCATTCCGGACTATTTTTTGCCTTAATAAACCAGCAATCACTCCTATTTTTGCCTTAATTTTTAAATGATCCATTTTTCTTCAAGTTGAAGACATCCTGATGTGAAAATATGCAAGGGCACTGCACCCCCCCCCCTGAAAAAGACACTATTGGTAACAAGTATGCATTGTTTTACTCAAAACCTAGTGCTGTTCAGATATACGCACTAGGGGGTTTCATTTATAAATTAATAAGCAATTGCATTTTAGTGATAAAATTTAACTTGATATAACAAAGTCTAAACTTCTTCCCAACTGTCCTGCTGTTTGGTAAATTTAAAAATTTTACAAGTGGTATTGATTCAAACTTGAAAAGCAATTCAGATTTCCTAAGATACTGCAACATAAACTTATCAAACTAAGAGCCCTGAAATTAATACCTGATGCAATACCTAACCTCAAATAACTTGCTCTCAGAAACAACATGGCTTTATGTCCCAGCACCCATCACTACTGCTCTACTACTTTTTGCCAATATAATAAACCAACAAAGAAACAGCGGTCTGCTTGTGTCCAGCATGTTCTTAGATTTGTCAAAGGCAACTGATAATATCTCGCACCAGCAACTGCTCGTTTCACTCTCCTCAACAGGACTTTCACAATATTCCTTGTTGCCATTTCTTAGTTACATATCTGGAAGGCAACAAGCCCTTAAATGGCAACAAACCTACCCATCCTTTCAACCAGTTACTACAGGTGTCACTGAGGGGTCTATCCTGGGTCTTCTCCTATTTAATATATTTATTAAATCACCACCACTCACCATGCTAGTTTAGTTCAGTATGCAGATGACTTAACATTAATATCTGCGGCTTCAACAAGAAATAAACTCCAAGATATTACCCAAAACTCTTTCTCCTCTGTAAAACCATGGTTCAAAGAATCAAACTTCCTACTCAGCCCCAAGGAAACTAAGTTAATGTTTTTCACCTCAAAAAGGTGCAAAAAATCAAAAGCCATTTGTACCATAAAGTCGGCAAATAATACTGTAACTGAAATCGTAACTCACAATAAACTTCTAGGCATTATAATACATGAAAATCTCAAATACGACCGACACATACTGCTCACCATTAAATCTACACATCAGAAACTAGGCTCCCTTTATAGGTTCAATGGATTTCTTACAAATAACTCCAAGAAAAACTCTAGCCACCACATTCTTAACTCTTGTACACACTGCTCCTATCCTAACAAACTTTAAATAATAGCAAAGAAAAACTTGCCTCCTGCTACAATAAAATAGTTAAATTTGCCACCAATCTCTCTCACAGGACATACCACTGTCATAGCTTAAAGCAATTAAGCTGGCTTAAACTACAGAACTACCCAACATATTCACAACTAACTATAGCACACAAACTCATTCATCATCCAGAAAAATGCCCTGTACTACATAACATTACTGACCTACTGCCCAGCAAGGGACCTCCGCTCTAGTAACAAACTCTTAATACTTACAAATAAGTCAAATAATGTTCCAGGAGACTCGCTGTACACCCAATATGTTGCTATACTCTGGAACTGTATCCCCACTTTCTGATAATCAACTCACACTAAATCAAAAAGAAAACTAAACACCTTCTCTTCCTTCCTAAAACACCTGCTCTGCACAAACCCTCCTTCTCTATCACCTCCCTCAACACCACTATCAAACCTGAACCCCATACCAAACTACTTGGAGTAATCATTGATGATGAATTAAAATTTGATATACGTATCCAACTTGTTTGTGTCTTTCAGCTTTTTCCCGGTTAGGGGTCGCCACAGCGGAACTCCGGTCCGCTAATGATTGGTAGTGGATTTTTACGTACCGGGTCACCAGCCCTGACGCACAACCTTCAATGAAGGCACGCCCCATTCACGTATGCCTCCACACAGAAGACTCTCTAGCTGAGAATCGAACGGAACGTCTTGCTATGAGGCGACAACGCTACCGCAGCACCACCACAGTGATATACATATCCAACAATGTATAAAAAAAACCCACATCAGAAACTTGGTCTTCTCTATCGGAACCAAATATTTCTTACACCCTCCTCCAAACCATCCCTAACTGTCACTCCTACCTAGTCTTCTTTACGCTGCCCCATCCTTACTAATGTTCAAACATCTCCTCTCCAAACTAGAACAAACATATAACAAAATAACCCATTTTGCCTCCAATCTTCCATAAAATCCCATCACTGCCTCACCCTTAAGACACTCCAATGGCCTGAATTCCCTAAACAACTACTTCTTTCTTAACTACATATTGCACACTCTATCCTGAATGATCCCGCTTTCTGCCCCTTCATCTCTAATCTACTGCCCTACTATAATCCCCAAACGCCACCTCCGTACTACCCGCAAACACCTCCTTAACATATACAAACACAATAAAAACACTGGAAAGTCCCTTTATAAATACTCCATAGCCCATGCTTGGGATAAGAAGCAGTCCTCAAAAATACCTGTTCAAACAAGAACTTAAACTTTATCGACAAAAGACGTGGTCTTGCCCTTGTCAAACCCCCACTTGACTTATTCTCCCTTATCTACATAATTTATTTTTCCTCATATACCCTGCACCTTCTGTTAATTTTCCCTCTTTTTCCTATTTTTAAATGCACCAAAAAAATAATAATAGGTTCTTGTATTACTATTGACTCTTTGTACATTGGAATGACATCAGAAGTAAAACGGGTGAAGTGCAAACCACCTAATAGTACTACGGTACCACCAATAAGCGACAGTCCAGGTAGACACCACGATCTCACAGCAAACTGTTTAATCCATATAACGCCAAGCAAACAATTCAAAACAGCAAAGACTTGAATACAAACGACACAAAAGCAGGAATCAAACACCCAGGAAATACATGAGTATTGCAGCAGTTAAGCGCTTTCAACCATTCATAAACTGGTCTTCCTCAGAACTGCTAAAGGAAGCGTTCAGTCAGTTTAAATCAACTTTTTGGCGCCAAAACACACAGTTCCCTTCTTAAAGATATAATCACATATATAAAACAATAATAGTGACAATATAAATAAAAATAATGTTGTTAATAATATTAAACATTAGTAGCCAACAGTTAGTCTCTGTAATGCCCTCTTGTTGTACTCATTATAAATAAACATTTAATTAAAAGTGTTTAAAAACATTGTAATGTTAAAAACTGTATTAATATATAATATTAAATTGTGCCATCCCTTTATATGTGCATCCTATTATTAGTATCTATATGACAGTTGTTACAAGTTATAACTAAGATAATACCTTATATCCAATATAAGTAACTATCTTATAAATAATAATCCTATTGATACTATAAATTAATTAATTAATTAAAACATAACCAAATAAATAATGACTATGTGAATTCATTGTGTGTTATAAATTCATTATATGTTGTGGTGTATAGTCAACGTTCATATAATAATTAATTTTTGAATCATTTCGTAAAAATAAGTGGATGTACAACATATTATTTAGGTTTAAACTCTACCTTTCATATTGTTACGATATTGTGTATTATATAAGAATTAAAAATTGATATTGCTTAGTAACTTAAAGTACTGATTGTCTTTAATACATAATAATTCAACATTTATAAAACAAAAATTAAAATTTCATTTAATCAACGTAGATGCCAATAGTTAAAAATTTACTAAAACTTTATACGCTTAATGAAGATTTATATTCCTTATTTTGTAGTAGTAGATGTTATTTGCATTATTTAAATTGTTAACATTAATGCTACTATATTAATAAACTTTTAATAGAAATATTATCATTTAAGCCCGGTGGACTGGTTGCATCAGTATACAGTTGCCACCAAGATTCTTTAAAAGCTATTAAACCTTTTACATCACCACCCATAGGATTACTAGGTATCTCTTCCAATATGGAAAATTTAAAAGTGTGTTCTGCTCCTAACATAAAAACATGTCTGTACAATGCATTTGTATCATCCTTTGTCCTAATGCTATACTAGTGATCATATATGCGCTTTTTCAAACTTCGTTCCGTCCTCCCCACATAATAAGCGTCACATACATCACATGTAGCTAAATAAATAACATTCTTCGTATTACAATTCCCATTTTTACAAATGATGACACTCCTGTGTCCATTCTTTAATACAATTTTACTAACACAATTAATATATTTACAATAGTTGCAAAAACCACACTTTTTACTTCCTTTGTGAGGATCTGACTTCTTATTACCTCCTATATTATGCTCTAAAAGTTTTTTCATATTTTTACCCATCCTATATATAAATTTGGGCTTATTGCCCAATATATCAACCAAATATTGATCACCACTAATCAAGTACCAAAATTTTAGGATGATCTGTTGAATCTTTTCTGTGGCAATGTTATAAGGTATAATACATGCCCTTAAATAGCTTGGTCCCACTCCTTCACTATTCAAATTGGGATAAACAATAAAGTCTCCTGATCCCAACAATGGTTTATACTTGGTACCCCAATTTTTTAATATATATGTCACTGTCTCAATCATCATATTACTTGGATAGCCCCTTTCTAAGAAATAACTCTGTATTAGAGTTAATTCCGTATTCAAATCTGTCAAATCAGAAACCATTCTAGTGGCTCTTATGCATTGTCCTTTAAAGACATTGTGTTTTACCTTGGGGGGGTGACAACTGGTATAATCCAAATAATTGTTTGAGAAAGTGGCCTTCCTATATATTCTAGATGTTACTTTACCCTCATCATGTAATACAAAGGTGTCCAAGTATGGTAATCCTTTTGGGTATATATTATACGTAAACTTAAGGTAGTCACTGCTATTTACTATATATTCCAAAAAGGCTAGCATATCTTCCTTACTACCTTCCCAAAGTAAGTATAGATCGTCTAAAAATCTAGAATAGTACTTGACGTTGGAAAAATATGGACTTTTAAACAATACTTCATCCTCCCAATTGAGCATGACCAGATTAGCGTATATGGGGGCACATGCCGCCCCCATTGCTACGCCTCTTGTCTGCTTAAATAATTCTCCTTCAAAATATAGTTATTTTCTAACACTAATGACATCATCTCCGTTAAGAGACATATGGTGTCCCATTCCAAGTCTGTATGTCTCCTTAAACTATTGGAGAATGCTTCCAAGCCCTCCTGTTTGGGAATACATGAGAATAAATCTATCACATCAATAGTGATTATAAATTTAGAATTCATGTTCTCTGTATACGAGATTGGATACTTGGAAAGGAAACACCACGAATCTTTAACCATATGTGGGATGAGGGTATAAATATTTTTCAAAATAGTATCAATAAACTTCCCCATCTTGAAGGTTTTAGAATAACTACCCGATACAATCGGTCTCAGGGGAGGATCATTGATATCTTTATGTATCTTCGGAATGCCCACCATAGTGGCTAACCTAGGATATTCAACTTTAATAAATTTATAAACCTCATTACTTATTCTCGCATCCAATGAATATTCCTCAATATATGAATCAATTCGCCGGTAAGCAATATGAAGTTCATTCCTAGAAATAGTAACATAATTTCCTGTACCATGTAAGATATCATATATTTTTTGTATGTATATCATATTGTCATAAATTGCAATGCCTCCCCCTTTATCGGGTTTCATTATTCTTATAGTGTTATTATGTCTCAAAGAATGTAATAGTCCTTCTTCGTCCAAGGTCAAGTTAATGTTGTCTTTTATCTTTCTGATTTTGTTATACTCACTGTAAATCTCTCTAGTGACAACCTTACCAAAGGTGTCTATAAGGGGATGGTTGGGAGGTGTAAATTTACTCTTAATGGACAAAGTGTGTCCATTATTGATACCGCTGTCCTTACTATTGGCAGTCTTAATATTCTTATCAGAAAAAAATACCTCTAGGTTAATCTTCCTAATGTATTTTTTAAAATCAATCAGTACATCAGTTAAAGAAAATTTGGGATTAGGTATGAATTTTAATCCCTTCTCAAACAAATTAAAATACGTCTTCGTAATCTGTATATCCGTATAATTGTAGATATTAAAATGCCTGAATGTAGCAACTTTACCTTCAACCACTACATCCTTATCTCTGTCATAGTCACTTTCCTCAGTAGGTTTAGTGTATGTAATAGACTTATTTGATGAATTCAAATTACCTTCTATATTTAACAAAGGTGATATCTCACTTATCATGTCTCCCTGACATGGAATTTTGAACCTCTTCTTTGATAAGGGGGGTAATTGTCCTCTAAGTGTGTCCGAAAATCCATGTGATTCTGCTTAACATAAATGTCTGCATTAACAGGATCAACATCATCCCTAAAATAATCATTGTAATCACTTTTTCGTGTATGATTAGTCTGCCCTGCATAATAATTTTGTTTTTTCGGCCACACATACACTTGATGTTTATGATACAATTCCCTATCCCTTTTGATTTTATCCAATTTCCTCTTACACAGGTTCTCTGCCCATTTTTTGGCCTCGAAATATTGCTTATTGTATAATCTTTCCCAGTCTTTAAACAATAAGTCACTCACAATCTGTGTATTCAAGACCTCCACTTCTTGAATAATTTTACTCAATCTCTCATCATGATACTTCATTAATATACCTATAAAGTTGAAACCACATTCATCAAAAAAATTGTTAAATTCAGTAACACTTAACTTGGTTAGATCAATACCCAGTGGCAGCTTAAAAAAACCTAAGGCCCTTAGGTACTATCTTGTATTCTATACATTTCTGTAAATACATATTGTCCACTTTTAATCCATTGATAGTTTTAAGTTTCTTCCCTAAGGAATATATCATAGACTTCAAATTAACCTTTACAACACTGTTATTCCCTTCATGTGAAGAGACTACTTGATCGGATACTTCAACACTGTCCACTTTAAAATCAAAAGATAAGAACTTGTTGAATAAATCAGGATTTTCCGATCTGTTCGAGGGGTCTGACATTGTCCGCAATGGCATACAAAACTTATCAGTCCCCTTCACTGTATTATCTGGTTTATGTGCTGTAACTGTAGAATAAGTCTTGGTAGGTAACTTTCTTTTCTGTTTAGTCCCTGTCCTTTTGGAATCAAAGTCATAGTCATAAAGGAAAAAATCAAAAGTGAAATCAGAAATGTTAATATTGCTGCTGGAAAGAGGGGCAGAAATATCCAATCTTTGAGTGGGGCTGTGATGTCCCGACTTCTGTCCATTGGGTATATCAATGCTATCGTCTGAATGCTCCACAAACTGGTTTATTGGCTTGTCAATACATTCGTTACAACTACTGAGTGCATTGTCCTGTTGGATGCATAAATGTTTCACTTGACTGGTTTTAGCCCGGTTGGTCCCTTGAGCCATACCCGACTGAGTGACAGAAAAACCAAGTGGGCAAGAATCAAGATTGCTAAAAACTCTTTTAGATTCACTTTCACCATAAACATTATTGTTGGCTAATGATGGTAATACTCGTTGTTTGGGATCACTAACCCCTAACAGTAATTTCGTAACAAGTGCGGTTAATTGTTTAACCTCACCTCTTAGTTCCGATAATTCAGTATGAAACGCTTCCAAATTCTGTTTCCCTTCAGGTGCTGGTTCCGTATCAGAAACTGCTTTTAAAGTTGGCGCTGGATTACCAAAGTTGTGTGTGCTACCGGCATTCTCGCCGGAGGCTGCCGAAGTAGGAGACGACATCAGAAGTAAAACGGGTGAAGTGCAAACCACCTAATAGTACTACGGTACCACCAATAAGCGACAGTCCAGGTAGACATCACGTTCTCACAGCAAACTGTTTAATCCATATAACGCCAAGCAAACAATTCAAAACAGCAAAGACTTGAATACAAACGACACAAAAGATTCCTGCTTTTGTGTCGTTTGTATTCAAGTCTTTGCTGTTTTGAATTGTTTGCTTGGCGTTATATGGATTAAACAGTTTGCTGTGAGATCGTGGTGTCTACCTGGACTGTCGCTTATTGGTGGTACCGTAGTACTATTAGGTACATTGGAATGACCTCATGTATGGTATTCCACTGAATTTTATACTCAGTTTTTTTTAATATGTAATATTTATAGATTTGCTACCCGTTAATATACTTATTATGTCATGCTATTACTTGCTAGGAGACTTATGTTATCTGTTGATTATATCTTTGTAACTTTTGTAACAATTGTTAATTTTGTGGAGCGTTTCTCCTCAGGTCTCCATTGAAAATGGGCCCCTGGCTCAGCTAGACTAATCCAGTTAACAAATGTCAATAAATATGCAAACATAACTAATGAGACAGTCACCTCCATTTTACATACATCAGTCTAAAACGTGTAACTCAAAATCTTCCACTACAACAGCACAGAAACTATCAAATCAGGTGATTTGTTACAACGGTCTTTAAAACAATCAACAAATCCAAGTCAATAGATAAATGCAGGGAAACAAACTGAAGATAACTAGGGTTACCACTTGTCCCACTTTGCGAGTGACAGTCCCTCTTTGGGCAGTTGTGTCCTGCAAAAAAACTGAAAAAATGGCAAATGTCCTAAGATTTTAGGACAAAAATATTTCCTGTATTTTCTTTAATAGTTGCATAAAACAGACCTGGTCTGATAAAGTCTACCCATTTGTTAAGGGAGACGAAAAACTTTTCACTTCTATTTGGAATAAATCTTTGTGGTATACTTATTCATGCACTGGAGCCGTTATTTTATTAGTTTGTTTGGTTTGTTATTCTTGCGAAGTTATATTAATTGCACAGAAATTATATCTATCAAAAGACTAGATTCATTAACGAGTAAACAGGAGACAAAATCATTAGCAGTAAAAGTATTCAGAAATATTTAATAGTATTTACGTATTTTCTCTTTACTGACCAGGTAAGTCTCACTAGGCCAATGTCATATTTTCAGGGGAGACCCGAGTTCGTATTCATACTGGGGAAATTTGGCCAGAGCACCCAGGAACTTCCTCTACGCTTTTATGACAACTGCTGTGGAACATTTTACTTCATCCTGAGCTACCATCACCTCAGGCAAATGGGACCTCAGTTTAATGTGTCATCCAAATGACACACACAGCAGTGCAGCAAACCCCCCCCCTATGCTGCAGTGTCAGTATTGGAACATTAATTCAAGTACCTGCTAAGGAAATACACAAAGATGAAAAAAAAACATATGAAACTGCACACACATACTTCAGTAAATCATGTCCACAGGAAAGTATCCTTCTACCGCAGAAGCAAGGAAGAAATAGAGCCACTAAAATCAAGAAAGGCTGAGCTTATAAAGGCCTTGGTGGCCATTAGCCTAGTATATACTTATGAAAAACAGAAAAAAGCACTGTGCAACCAAAGGTGTTCAGCAGATAATTTTATTTTATTATACATTTGTTTACCGGGATAGCCTGACTGAGCCATTGGCCCATTTTCAGTGGAGGCCCAGGGAGAAACACTCCAAAAGCAAAATGACGTTAACAGACTTAACAAGTCAAACTGTAACTACAGTATACAGTATTACCAAATACACAGTATTTGCCAAATATACAGTGGAAATGTACAAATCAACTAATATTAATCATATAACAAGTCATCTAATATAATGCAAACAGCAAATAGGTAAATAGTTGATGCAGATACAATGTATATAGATTTTACAGCAAAAAATTCTAGTATTAGGGGAAAAAGCTACATTCCTTCAGCAGAGAAACTTTAAGTATGAAAGAAAAGTGGTCAGGGGAAGAGGAAAATTAGTAGAAGGTTTGAGATAAGAACAAAAAATGCAAAGAGTGAGGGTAGAGAAAGTCATCCAGGGGTGATACAGGAACAGAGCCATTTATTGTAAAGCTATTCTTTAAGAGTTTGAATTTGGTGGTGGTAAGAGTAATTAGAATATGTTGGGGAATACAGTTCCATACTTTGCAATTTGATTTCTGAATAAGGAGTCTCCTAAACAGTTGCTGGATTTCTTAACTTTTAGGAGTAGATTATTGGATGAGCGAAGAGTACTGGAGGTGTTATAAGGTTGAACTTAAAATACAAGAAATAAGATTAAAAAATGATATTACCTCTACTACAGATAAACACAAAACAATGGAAACATTTTAACATTTACCACGTGAGTCTAGAAACGAAAACATTTTAACATTTACCACATGACTCTGGACACGTATTAATGCCTAATTTGGGAGTGAGGGTGTAAACTCTATAGCCGAGATATTCTAAAACACAGTCATCAAGCTAAGAGGGCATACAAAATGTCAGAAATTGGAATAATGGAAGTATTTGCAAAAATGAGACTGAATGACACGAATCTGAGAAAAAAAGTCTTAAAACTGAAATAAATTATTTTAACTCTAAAAACAAAACTAAAAATGAATATAACCATTTTCTCAGCAATAGGTATTTCATCAGCCTAAAAAAAATCGGAGGCAACTAAGAATGTATCACAACTTATAAATATTTCCCAGGCATAGAAAGTATTTTCAGCAAGAGATACAACATGTATTATTTTTTTTCTGTTAATTACTGAGCCACTCAAACTTCTGAAGGAAAATGCTCAATGCATTTACACTGAAAATCTTGCTGTAACATGTGTTAACACTTTGCAGTTTCTGATTACATCATGTAAAACAGTAGAGTCAATTATCCGAATTAAAAGGGACCTAGGGTAGTTTGGATAATCAAATATATAACTGAGCCAGATAAAAACTTCTACAATCTTGTTTTTCTGCATGCAGAGAATACACTTTTCAACCATTCAGCGATTCCAGTGTACAATAAAGATGATTTTTCATAAACGAGCAGGCTGCAAGCTCAAAAAACACACACAAGCGAATACGTATGACATTTACATATTTAGACTTTATGATTTTTCCTACCTGAAAACTTTGGAAGGCTGTGTTCGGATAATTGATATTCTACTGTACTTTAATTTTATTAAAGAAATCCAACCAGCATATACTATACGTACACATACTTCACAAAAATACATAGAATGTATAAATATATTTATGCATATATGTATACATATATATGTATATACAAACATACATAATATATATATATATATATATATATACACATATATATATATATATATATATATATATATATATATATACACATATATATATATGTATATACACACACACACACACACACACACACACAAAAATCAGATGGCTTAGGAATCATTCTGACTTAAAGAATAAAGATTCCATTTACCCCTTAACATTTCACAGCCATAAGAAGTCTTTTAGGTAAGTCAGATGCAAAATTTATAGATGTTTTTTCTACAATCACAGAGCCACCGAAATCTCACAAGAAAAGACCATGAATTTGGGCTAATCACCATGATGAAACCATTATAAAAGTTAAAAAAAGACTATTCAGTTTCTGATAAAATCTTACCAAATTCTGATCTCACTAAAGAAATCCAACCTACTACAGATGCATGTATTTTTATGGATAAAAGCTCACACTCAGATGACATACAGGTAGTTTTAAGAACTGATACTGGATTTGTATACGAAGAGCAAAAGTTTGTTTTTTTCAACTATATGAATTTCAACGACATGAAAGTAACACCGTTTATGGCTACAAAGCAAAATAATTGCTCAAAGAGTGATGTACACATTAAGGAAAGTCATAAGAACTGTAGAAAATAAAGGCATACATGGTTAAGAAACATAAATCTCTTACAGGTCTGTGAATACTGGAGATCAGCAGCAATTAATGGACCAACTGATGTCCAAGGAATGATGGTTGAGTGGATATCAAAAAGGACCACAAAATACAAAAGGTTCAATGACTATTACTACTACAGATAGTTACAATGTAACCAGATACTGTTATTTTTCACAAAGTTTGACATTTTTATTTTAAATACCAGATGCACCACCTATTAACGTACATAAGATAACATTTTATCTACCACATTATTTCTGCAGTGTTTTTAATAATAAAGTTGGCACTTGAGTTTTAATGTTCAAACCTACAGAGTAAAAAGAGGTAAAGTGGGTGTTAAAATGTGCAAGCATAGAACAGCTGAACGTTTTTCCTCATGCTGTTGCTGAAAAACAGGCCCTCTGTGGCTCAGCCTCTCCTGCTAAACAGAGACTAATAAACCAATCCAAAACTGCAAAAAAGACGAGAAAATACTTTAGCATTTCTTTTAAAAAGAAGGGTAAATGTAGCATCAGAAAAGCCCCACAGAAGCATCAACACCTACTCAAAATATACTGTTAGAGCCAGGAACACTAATTTCAGGTAGGAACACCTTGAGTGTGTATAGATATTCAACTGAGGCTAGGCAAATACAGCCCTGGATGCTAACACATTAAGCCTAAGCAAAGAAGAAGCAATGAAAGGCACAATGCAAGTTGATCTACTGGCTAGCATATTTCATTCATAACATTGACTGGTTTACAAAACTTACAGTGTGAACCACCCCACAGACAGGCTTAGCAACTTTTAGGTTGTTCTCATTATTAACAGTTGTTTACAAGCTACAGTTCTGATTGGTATGGTTATCTTCTGAACTGCAGCGAGAATGATGCAGGCCAAGTCCATCAAATTACATGTAAAATTACAAGTTAAAATAATGAACTAAATCTAAAGGCAAAATGTCAGATGATTTTAGAGAAATTAAAGTGCCAGGTGGTTACAAATGAATGTCATATCGTAGTAATGCAATCTGCATCCTACAAACTCTCCAAATTATTATTTTGATCCTATCATCATCATCTACTACTCATGCCATCTTGTGATACCGCAGTTATCATATCAAGAGTTGCAGCCTATTAGGAGTCTGTAAACGACCATTTTGTTTAACTTATTTATTTTCCATTCTCCTACATCTCCTCAAACTTTTGTTCTCCATTTTCCAATTACTACAGTTTCTAGTCAAGGCTTACAACTGTATCCTTCCACATTCTACAGGATGCAAGCTTTTTTGTTCATTAGAAAGCAAGAAGAAATTTATACAAGCTTTTTAAATTCTGTACAGAGCAACAGAGTTCACTCTGCTAAAGAAAAGACAAACTAGTTATAACCACATGCACTCCTTAAACAGGTTTAAGTTAACCAAAGAAAGGAAGGGCTGTCACATCTACCGTAGAGAGTTGATTATCCAAACTAACTGGGATCTAGGGTACTTCGGATAATCAAACATATAACTGAACTAAAATCTTGGGGGGGGGGGGGGGTTCTGCATGCAAGGATATACTTTTCAACCATTCAGTGATTCCAGTGGACAATAAAGATTTTTCACACACACAAGCTGACTACAGGCTCCAAAAACATGCCCAAGCGAATATGTACAATGTTTGCATATTCAGACTTTATGATTTTTCCTACCTGAAAAGTTTGGAAGGCTGGTTCGGATAACTGACTCTCTACTGTATCATCAACATTGGGCACTATCAGAAGACAGTTTAAGGCCTGGAGCTTGGAGTGGCAAGTTTTTCTTTGGAGGACAGTATAAACTGTATGTACACAAACTACACTAGTGATCTTATGAATGGAAAGATAAATCCATACTTGAGCACTGCCTGACTAGTTAGGTTTCTAGACTTGTATATGCATTTACTTGCATGGGTAAAGCAATTAAAGCACTGTCATCAGAAACTGGAAATACATGCTGATCTTTCAACAGGTCTAAAGCCTTCAGACATGCAAAATCTCAGAATGCCAATACAGTATGCACAAGAAATAAATGGAATGGATAAGCATAAAAAATAGATTTCCTACTCATTTTAGTGGAAAAATACAAACTGTTCTGTAAGCATAACCATAATAATTAGTAAGATGGTGCAATTCCATAGCAAAAGGAGAAAAAAAGCACCTTAAAGAAATTAGTAACGTTTTACTAATAGTATATCTATTAAATAATATAGAGATGGTTCTGGGATAATGCACACTTCTATTACCCTAGTAGAATTTGAATTTGGGGGGCAAGCTAGAGACAGTTCCCTCTGAATTTACTTTCTTCTTACTGTGTCATGGGGAGTCTAAAGCAATAAAATTTAGTAATATGGACTATTTCAACTAAGTCTGATCAACTAACTCCCCCAAACACACACACACACATATTATATATATATATATATATATATACACACACACATACATACATACATACACACACACGTGCAATACATACATACATAGAGAATTTAGTAGTGATAGTTACACCTCTACTAAAATAGAATATGGACTTGGGGGAAGCAAGATTTCTCCAATTGCTGTATTGGGATGGGGACTGGAAAGTAGCATAATTTAATAAGAAGCACTTGTATTTCAACTAGGAGTGATCAACTATTCAAACATAATTTGGATTTGGAAAATGCTAGAGTCATCTCTTTCTAAGCTTATGTCATACTTGCTTATGGGGATTGGGCTGGAACATAGCAAACTTGAATAATAGGCACTGTATTTCACTTAAATGTGTCCTTACACATTTGTGGGCATATTTTAATAGTTTCCAAAAGTTAACCTCTCAAATAACTTTTGTCTTAAGAAATTTACAAATTTTACATGCAAACAGATTTTTTTATGCACTTTCCCTCCCATATATTTCCACATGGGTGAATTGATGACATTCTTAAAACATTACTAAGACTTGATTCTGAGAAATTACATAGTGTATAAAGCATTACAGCTCAAGAATGGGATACAACAAGAATGCTATAATTAACTGGCGTACCTTTAAAAGTACTACAAGGAGCCAACAAGTAATAATTCCAAAATACAACTGCTCCGTTTCAACAGCCCACAAACACATTTCTTTCAATATCATGAGATAGAGAATAATCTGCATATTCAATCAGATGCCAAGATGAAAATGGAAAGACTTTTGGCAAAAATTTAATTTGATTTATAAGGGGATAGTGGGTAAAGGGAATTACCTGCAAATGATCAAACTTACATGCAGAGATATCAAAAGTAAACTGCAAACTGCATCCAAGAACAGGATGCCTCTGGGTGGCCACTGCCAAGATAAATTCACAAAATCCTACCAGCCCTAACATCCACAAAGCTACAAAACTGGGGAAGATAGCTCTATGTCAAGTTTTGCCACTTGATACACATCTTTGAATCCAATCTTACAGTCATCTGGGGGGTATATATAGTGGAACACCATGTTAACCAGCTCATTTATTACTGGGAGTTGGTTGGGGGCTTTTCAACCAAGGACTAGAAGCAATTGGTGTAAACTAAATAATTGAATCTAGTGATGTGTGCAAATGTAATGCACTTCAGGAAATAGTGGGACAATGGATAGGGCATACTAAAAATGCTCTCCAAAGCTGCCAGAATGGAACTACATAAATTACAGCCCCATCTTCTTTCAATACACTTACTCTGCCTGCTTACAATAACTATTTACACTTGTGGGGTCCTAGTATAAAGGAGTAATTAGACAGGTGTCAGGAAAGGTGTAGCAGATGACTGAACAGGGGCTCTGTGAAAGGGCTAATGGCAGACAGTTGTTTGCGATGGGATCCAAAAATATCTGAAAGTAGAGTTTCTAGAATAAATAAATCATCAGGAACAAAAAAGAATGTTGGCTGCTCCTGTATTACTGCAGTTAAGAGACGTTTACAGATAAATGATGCATTGCAACAGCCAGATATGTGGCATGGGGTCTTGGGTCCCAACTACACCCTGACAAACCGAGTTTGTTTAGAGGCTCAGACACTAGGGAATAAAAGGTTGAGTAAAGACAGAAGTGTGCTTTAGAATGTGCCTTGCCTACCTGGAAGATGAAAATGGTGATGGGAGGTCTTCCACAAGACCTCCATTTGAGGGAAGGCCCAGGATAGCAGCGTACATTTAGGGACTCCAAGGGTTGACAGACAAGAAACACGCATGTGCTTCAGCTGGAATCACAGATGTTCAATACCTTGCACTCACACTGGGTCCAACATACATGGCACTGCACTACATTTTTTCAGCTTACAGGGTGTATTAGAATAGCACACAAACAAAAGCACTCTAATCCCTACAAGATTACAGCCATGTCCACAAGTTCGTCTTCATTTCCTATTACCCTAGAAATTACTTTATAACATATGCACATGAATCTACTTTTATTCAACATGCAGAAACATCAATGCTCATTACATTGATTTCTACATGTCAAAACTCTTTAATATACACTGATTTCAAAAAGACAAAAAACAATCTCTTTTGTAAGGTAATATGTAAGAAACAGGTTACGGTTCACAATCATTAGTAAGGATGAAAAGGGGGGCCTGCATGTGTGTGCGTGTGTGTGTGTATATACAGAGAAGTTGCAATAAAATGCAGTGAATGGTATGACAACAACAAGCTGAAACACATTACTGAGACTATTCTTTAATTAATTTGATCACAAGCAAATATCCAAGGTATACACAGCCAATAAAGAGGTTGTAACTGAAATTTATCAGTGGCTGTATTATTTATGTACCAAGTTACTCATGTAATCATAATCATACATTTAAGGCATACACTGTTAATTCAATGTCTGTAACTGGTGAGCAAGTCTGCGTGCATGGGGCTGCAATAGGTTAAATTCTATGTATCTAACAGCAACAAGCTAAGATACAATCAGACATCAAAGGTGTACACATTCAATAAAATGGCTGTAATTGGTGGCCAAGTCATTGTGGGGAGTTGCACTGAATCTGTCTAACAGTAACAAGCTGAAACACACTGCTGTAGTTATTACTTGTTTACTCAGACATCTGGGGAGTATAAAAAGTGGCTGCAACTGAAGAATACATTTGTGTGGGGGATTGCAATGTGTTGCACTGTATGTGTATGTCATCAATCAGCTAAAATACATTAGCTATTAGTTATTCACTGGTTTGATCACAATCACATATATGTGGTGAAAAGAGTCAATCAAATGTGTGTGTGTGTGTGTGTGTGTGACTGTATGGTGAAAAGAGTCATTCAATAACAGCTGTGTGTAGAGGGGTGCAGTGGGTTGCATTTTATGATTCAAACAGCAACGACTTAAAATATATTACTCTGGTGCTTCTGTATATAGTCATTTATTTGGTCACAGACAATAAAAAGGCTGCAACTGATGGACTAGTGGATGTGTGTGGACAGGTACAATGGAATGCACTGTATGAACCCGAAAGCAAGAAGCCAAAATACATTACTGTACCTAATATTCTGACTATTATATATGCATTCATCTGATCACAGTCAGACATTGAAGGTGTACACAGTCAATAAGTAGCTGTAAGTGGTGAGCATATCTGTGTGACGGGGAGCTGCAGTGTTCTGCACTGTATGTGCCTGACAGCAACAAGCTGAAATACATTAAATGTGCTACTTAATCATACACTCAACACAATCATAGGTAAGTGGTGAACAGTCATTCAAATGGACATAAATGGTGTGTGTGTGTGGGCGCACTCGAACTGGTGCACAGCAGGGGTGCAATGGATTGCACTGCAGACTTCTAACAACAATAAGGTGAAATATGTTACTGTGGCATTTCTGTAAATAGTTTATTTAATCACGAACATCTCAGGTAAAGGCAGTCAATACATGCCTAACAGTAAAAAGCAGAACACACATTACTGTAGCTAATATTCTGGCTACTATATATGTATTTATTTCAACACAGTGAGCTATTTCAGGTGTACACATTTGATACAGTAGCTGTAACTGACGAGCCTGTGTGTCAGGGGACTACGATGTATTGCACTGTATGTGCCCGATGGTATAAAGCTGAAATATATTACTGTGACTATAAGTTAGGTGTTTATTCATTTGAAGACAGATGTTTGAGATGTATAACGACCACGTGTCTGTAAATGGAGGGCAAGACAGCAGTCTGTGGATGAAACCAAACCCTGTTTTTATTTAACAACATTTAAATCGTTATTGATCTGGCATAGTAGAGTTAAGTCCATTGTTAAGTAAAACAAGCACAAATACACTACTTTGGTCATTACCCTTATTTTGTAATTAATCACAACAGGACATCCGAGGTGTACAAAGTCAAAAAAGTTGCCACTGGGACAACTTGTGGATAAAAGTGACTGACCACAGCTGATGTTTTATCAAAATTTAACAGTTACTGACCTGCAAAAAATATAATCCCACCCCATTCCAGATAACCCCACCTAGTCAGCTGTTTCCTTCAACTCCCCTCCTCCACTCTGAATCTCCATCCACCACTCTAAATAATATGGAATCATATTAATTAATCAGCAGTGCTTTTTGTCCACAAGCTTCTTAAACTTGTTTGCTAGTATTACAACTGTTACCCATTTGTTCCACATTAACAGTCCCTGTATGATATTAAAATTACTTGACTTTCATGGCTAGCAACTGGGGTACTACACCTAGTAAAGCAATCATAATGTAAAATTTTACCCATTTGTATCTACATTATGAGTAGCAATGGTTACTAAGGCTATTAAACTTTTATGATCTTCAGTTGGAGTATTACACCATTTTAAAGCAATAATACACACTTTAAAAGAAAACTGGCTGATTAACCTGTATTATTTTTTTCAGTTTCTCTTCCATTAGAGAAATTGCAAAAACACATGGTCGACTCCTCCGTGCATGCGCACTTCTATCCTATTCTGACAGCTCACCAATAGTTACAGTAGGTATCAATCTCCGTTTACCAAGCACACCAAATTGTACACATTACCACTACTAGCTTTAAGATAACACTGCTGTTTGAACAATTTTAAACACAACTTACTAGCAATTAGTAATATTAATATACAAAAGCTTAGCGGTCCTGCTCTGCAGACAATGCACTGGTAGCTAAGTGTTAAAAGAGCAATGACCGGTCACCACCTGCTGTCCTGTGGATCATCAAAGCAGGCTATCGCATGGTCAATTAATGATCTTGTGTAAAAGACTGTAATAATTCCCTTCCTTTGAAAAATCTCCGTGTTAGAAAAATAGTTTATACAAATTAAGCAAGTATGCCACACAGGAAAGACCCCAAAGTGGTACTGTCAGTAACTATGCACGGGGGCAACACTATACTATACAGAAACAAGCAATGGAAATACTTCTCACTCATTCCTAGTGTCTTGTTCCCTGCCGTGACAATCGCTGGTCCTGGCGTCTTCTTTCGCTTTAGTGTCCGCTGCAGTCCCATCGTGCCTACTACCACCTCCTCCTTTCCCTCTCTGTCTGGCCCCTTTTGACGCCATATCTTCCTACTAAAGGCAAGTACTTAACTTCAAATAAGCGAACCCATAACAATCAGAAAACCAACATGCACAGACCAGATTAACCTGGCGCCTCGGAAAGCGCAAACGTCAAATAGCGCTGCCCCGCCTTTCTACGCATGCGTAGTAGCAACTAAAGGGCTTTTAAACTATGTCCGGGAAAGTGTTATATAGATCCTGTTGCCCGTCTAGGATTGGTTCATCGAAAGGCTTTTTTTTCAGCGTAGCATATTAAAAAAAAACGAAAATAAGATTGCGCGTGTCCACCTGATTGTGAAAGAATAGAATGTTTACCGTTTCAAACACCCAAAGTGAGACATTTTCATGGAAATGTGAGACTTTTGAAGGGCAAACTATATCCACAAACAGTGCAAATGACCGGACTTCACTTTTTTTTTTTTACAAAATAAAAGTTGACTCCACGAATTTGTGTTCTGTTGTTTCATGTACTACTATGGTGTTTGGATTGAAAATAAGTGATTTACATAACTAGAATTAGAAACTTAAAGAATATATTTATTCTAAAAAATCTCAGGATATTAGTCAATTTAACACAGGGTTACCACCCATCCCTCTTTCCTAGCAAGAATCTCTCTTTCGGCAGTTGTATCCTGCAAGCAAAACTGAAAAATTGCAATTGTCCTGAGATTTTACGCTAAAAAATATTTCCAAAGTCTTCTTTAATAGTTGCATAAAACGGTTATTTTATATCTGAGACACCTAAATATTATATGAAATAGCATAAACAACTCAAATGCTACAAGAATAAGCTTTTATTTTGGCAAAAGTAAAGCTCTGCCCTTTGCATTGGTTGTGAGTATATTTTGCCCTGCAAAATCACGTTTCTACAAAAAATGCCCCACTTTGGGCATTTGAAAAGTTGGCAACCCAACTTTAACAGAACCAATGACAGCATTACAGGGTTATCTCCTATCCCTCTTTAGGCATTATTGTTCTGGTGGTGGTGGTGGTGGGGATACTTAAAAATGCCAAATGTTCTGAAAATCTAGGACAAAATTATTTCCTATGTTTTCTTTAATAGTTGCATGACGCAGTTATCTTGTATCTGAAACACCTAATTTTATAGCTTAAATAACTCAAATGCCACAACAATAAGCTTTTATTTTGGCAAAAATGTAAAGTTCTGTCCTTTGCACTGGCTGTGGGTATATTTTGCACTGCAAAATCTCATGTTTCCATGAAAAATGTCCCACTTTGGGCATGTGAAAAGGTGGCAAACATAACATTTTCACCGCCCCCCCCCCCCCCCGATGTATGAAGTTGTGGGCCCTGGGACACTTCCAGTCTATGCATCACCATATCATTGCCAGCCCTCCTAAGCAACCTTTTAGTTCAAGGGGCAGAGATTTCACAGTACACACAAAATGAACTATGGTTACAGTCCTCTTAGGGCCTATGTACTGCACTATATTGGACCATTTCACAGAGGGACATTGACAGTGGGTTTTGGTTGCAATAATGATACATTACAACAACCCTATATATTGTGCTGGCCTTAGGTGAAATGGTGCCTTAGACAAAGGGCTCCATGCATTCCTCACTGCATACTGTTTCACTCCCTGCTCACACATCCTCTAGATCCCGCGTTTCCTCCCATCCCAGGCTCACCGTATCACTCACATTAATTTTTTCTTCCTTTTCTCATATTTTTCAAGAAGCCATGGCTTTCTGCTTTGTAATGCATTTTAAAGATTTTTAAAACCTTTTTGTCCAGTGATGGTTTGAAGAAAAACATGATTAAGGAAATGAATTCAGTGTAGCTCTTCAACTTTTCCTTACATCCATTCAACACACTGTGTATGGCCAAGACTAAACAGTAGTTACTGTGTAAGAAATAAATTAAGCTGGGGATCTGGAGGCCTGAAGCAATAGGATTATAGATGTTTTAGACTTTAGAGCATATTCCCAACCTTCTGATTCAGTAATGGCCTGTACAAAAATAATGAGAAAGAAAAACATTTTAGTCTTATTTATTTATTTCTAGGAAGACATAAGTTGTCCTGAAGGCATAATATTCAGCAAAGACAAAACAGTATCTCACAATAATCTAATAAGACAAATGTTTAGAGGATACATAAATCCTGTCTAGGAATAATTCCTCCCTACACCCCCCCAAAAAACAAAGCAGTCAATATCTGCACATCCCTTTGGTGCTAATTTGGGATGAAAGTAGATGTTCAAATGGCTACAGTCATGTATTTCAAATTACTTTTGTTATACGTGTGTGTGTGTGTGTATGTATATATATAAATATAAGATTATAGATGTTTTAGACTTTAGAGCATATTCCCACTAATGCAATGTAATCTATATACTCTACTACCCAAGCATCCCTCAGCACCATAGAGTCATGGCTTCGAGATAACAAACTAATTCTAAACCCTAAGAAAACCAAGCTCGTACTCTTCCTCCCCAAAAACCTATCCAATCTCAAAACTACATTTTCCATATTATCTAGCTATAACACTATCATTACTGCTGAACCCAACACAAAACTTCGGGGTGTCATAATACATGACCAGCTAAAATTTGATCTCCAAGTCATTACTTCTATCAAAAAGATTCACCAGAAGCTAGGACTTCTTTATCGTAATAAGAAACATTTAACCAACACAGCCAGAATAACTCTCTCCCACGCATTTCTTCTACCCACCCTTCTCTATAGCTGTCAATTATTAACAAACCTTTCCTCCACACTCATTTCAAAACTTGAAACTACCTACAATAAGGTGGCTAGATTTGCTGCAAACCAAACCTACAAATCACACCTATGCCTATCCCTTAAACAATTGGACTGGCTCAAATTCCCTCATCTGCTCCTACTACACCAACTACAAATTATCCACTCCATCCTCTATCTACCATCTTACTGCCCAAGCCTTTTATCTATTATATCTAAATATTCCCCAACTAGGATACTTCGTAGCTCAGAACAAGACTTCCTGCAGATCTATAAACCCAAAACCAAAACAGGATGTCTACTCTATAACTATAACCCAGCTGCAACTTGGAACCTACTACCCCAAGAAATTAGGTCCCTTGACCATTCCAAGCATTTTAAGCTAGCCACTCATAGATATCTAACAAACAAGTGGTCCTGCCACTGTACACACACCCCCTGAAACTACCCTACTCCACCTTCTATAATCTCCCCTACCAGCCTTCTTAAACTTATTAACTTTTTCTACCACTATATATCTCCCCTTCTATTCCTCCTCCCTCATCTCCCTATCATCACTTGTCTATCCTAATAAACTTCTACCTCTTTGTCTTACTAAAATAACTGCTTTATTTCAATGCTATTCTATTGTACATACTCTATATATAACCAAATAGGAATTTGAAAGCATTGCTTTCTTTATGCCACTTTTACCCTGTTTCTTTCTGTAGATTGCAGTAAAAGCTATTTTGTTAACTGTTTTGTATTATTAGCTAATGTTTAAGCTTTCTGAAACTGTTTATTTTGTAAAATGTTATAACACTCTGCCGGGTCTCCACTGAAAATGAGCCAAAAGCTCAGTTGGACTAACCCGGTTAACAAATGTAAAATAAATAAATAAATATATATATATATATATATATATATATATATATATATATATATACACACACACGCACACACACATACATACACACATATATATATTTATATATACACATATACATATACACACATCTTTAAAACCGGCAACCATCAACTAGTAAGAAGGAAATCCACGACACTGTTACCCGACATACCAGACGTTTATTACATCCAGAACGTACTAAGCGTTTCATCCATCTTTTTTGTGGGCTTCATCAGAGTAAAATACATCAAGACAAAAAGTACAGTTGTGTACACTTACCATAAATGTAGATGTTCGAGTGTATTCACTGTTGCAGTCCTTACAAATGGGTTATCCGGCTCCCGGTAGCCCTCAGCCAGCCAGAATACCAAAGTCCTTGGTTTATTATGTCAGCTGCCTTATGTTTAAGCCTGTTGTCAGGACGTCAGGTACAAAGGAAGGTAGCCGACACCATTTCCACTGTTTTTCTTGCCTTAACTGTCAGGAACCCCCAAAAAAAGGTTAGACCAGGAAAATAAAAATCCAGTCTGTGCCCTAGGAAAAAAAAGAGGGATGGAAGGTGGGGAAACCAGGACTGCAACAGTGAATACACTCAAACATCCACATTTTTGGTAAGTGTACACAACTGTACTATGTTTATCATGTTTCCCTCTTGCAGTCCTTACAAATGAGTTGATTCCCAAAGCCCAGGAAAAAAAAACAAAATGGAGGAGGAACACCCACCGATTAAGGGTTGGTAAGGATGCCCCTGCAACACTGCAGTGGCAAAACCAGCCCTGGACTTAGAAAACAAGGGTAAATTGTAATGTTTAGTGAAAGTGTGGACAAAATTCCAGGTAGCTGCTTCCAGGATGTCCCCTAGTAGGTACACCTCTTAAAAAAGCTGCTGAGGTAGAAGCTGCTCTAGTAGAATGGGTCCTAATACTCTGAGGAGGAACCTTGCCAGGCTGTAAGTAACAAAAGCGAATACAATGAGCAATCCACTTAGAAATGGTCTGCTTTGAAATAGTTTTGCCCTGGGCTCCAGGAGCAAAACTGACCAACAACTGATCTGACTTTCGAAAAGGTTTAGTCCTGTCCAGGTCAAATCTAAGCTGTCTGTGCACATCCAGGGAATGCAGTAACCTTTCTCCTTTATTCTGAGGATTAGGAAAAAAGGTAGGCAGGTGGATAGACTGGTTAAGAGTCAGGCTAGAAACCACTTTAGGCATAAAAGAGGGATTAGTTCTAAAAGAAACCTGATCCACATGGAAGATGATAAAAGGCTCCACTGCCATTAAGGCCTGTAGCTCAGAAACTCTTCTAGGTGAAGTAATAGCCAAGAGAAAGGCAGTTTTCTAGGAGAGAAACTTCAAATCTGCTAAGGCAGCTGGTTCAAAAGGAGGCAGAGTAAGTTTCTCAAGTACAAAATTAAGATCCCAAGCAGTAGGTGCCCTTCTGGGAGGCTTTAAATTGCTGGCTCCCCTGAGGAACTGTTTCATCAAGGGATGAGAGAAAATGGGTTGCTCAAAGGAACAATGAGCAGAAATACCTGAAGCATGAATCTTGATAGAAGAACAGGAAAGTCCACCATTAAGTAAGCCTGCCAGATAGTCAAGAATAAGAGGAAGAGTAGGCTGAGAAGGGTCTTCTCCTCTAGTCTGCATCCAAAAGGAGAATCTTTTCCACTTATCTGTGTAAGATTTCCAAGTGCTAGGCTTCCTGGCTTCACAAAAGACCTCAACCACCTGTTAGGGAAGGTTTAAATTATGAGCTAGGCTGCCAAATGCAGAGTCTGAAGATGAGGATGTAGAATTTTTCCTCCCTCCTGGATCAAGAGATCTGGTATCAGGAGAAGATGCCAAGGCTGAGACTGGGAGAGACTGTGAAGTAGTGGATACCATTGTTGCCTGGGCCAGTTTGGAGCTATGAGGAAGGCCCTTGGTTTTTGATCCCTGATCTTTAGCAGCACTCTGGGAAGAAGAGGCAGAGGAGGGAATGCATAGATCGAAAGCTGTGTCCAGGGGAAGGACAGAGCA
This sequence comes from Protopterus annectens, assembly GCF_019279795.1. Taxonomy (NCBI): domain Eukaryota; kingdom Metazoa; phylum Chordata; order Ceratodontiformes; family Protopteridae; genus Protopterus; species Protopterus annectens. Next base: position 1,405,253,673 of record NC_056741.1, read on the forward strand.
TCTACTTTCCAAGCTTTGTCGTGATGATCCCTGGTGCAAAAGGTTGGAAGAAGGTGGTTGGTCGGAGATGAGAAAAGATCCACCTGGGGAGTGCTCCAACGCAGAATGATTCAATAGAAGATGGTCTTGTTTAGTTGCCAGTCATGAGGATCCAGGACCTGCCTGCTCAACCAATCTGCCAAGCTGTTGAGCCTTCCTGGAAGAAACTGAGCTATCAGATGAATTCCCATGGAAGCTGCCATGGACCAAAGTATCATGCTTTGTCTGCACAGGGGGTAAGAGTGAGTCCCTCCCTGCTTGTTGATGTACCATATGATTGTGGTGTTGTCTGCCCTGACTAGAAGAGTACCAGGAGAGAGAAGATGCGTGAAAGCCATCAAAGCCTGCTGGACTGCCATCAATTCCTTCAGATTTATGTGCAAATAAACCTGTTGATAGTTACAAGTCCCCTGAATGCATCTGCCCCCTAGATGAGCTCCCCAAGCATTGTCCGAGGCATCTGTGGTGAGAGTCTGGCTGGCAGGAGGTGGACAGAAAGGCAGGCTTTTGTTCTGAGCACAGGCCATCACCCACCAAAGGAACTCCATCTGCAGGCAGGGAATCAGAGGAAGAATCAAGTCTAAATCCTGAGTGTGTTGACACCAAAGGTTTTTAAGGTACCATTGAATTTTCCTCATATACAGTCTTGTATATGGAATCATCAGAATACATGAAGTCATGAATCCCAGGGCTTGCAGGAATTGCCTTGCAGAGAGCTGGGTCATGCTTGCCAAATTCTTGAAGTAATTCGAAAGATCCATTTGTTTCTCTTGAGAGAGGGATACCATCTAGGCAGCTGTATTCAGACTCGCTCCCAGGAATACAATCTCCCTGGTGGGTACCAAGTTTGACTTCTTTTCATTGATAGTGCAGCCCAAAGAGGTGAGAAGGTTCTTTACAAAGTCCAAATCCTTTAGAAGTTGCTCTGGAGGGTTTGCCTGAATAAGACAATCGTCCAAGTAAAGGTAAATTTGAATGTTTCTTTGTCTGCAAAAAGGAATGACTGGAGCCAGGTATTTTGTAAAAAACTGTGGGAGCAGTAGATAAGCCAAAGGGCAGTGCAGAGAACTGGTAGTGCCTGTTCCCTGCCCTGAAGTGAAGGAACTGCCTGCAGCTTTCCCTTATTGGGATGTGCAGATAAGCTTCTTTGAGATCCAAATTCACCAGCCAGGAATCCTTGGCCAGCATTGGCAGCAACTGCTGAAGAGTGAGCATTTTGAACTTGGAAATCACCAGAAAAGTGTTTAGAATGGACAAATTCAGAATAGAGCACCAGGTGCCTCCTTTTTTGGGAACCAGGAAATGTCCTGAGTAGAAACCCTGGCCTATCTGTAGTGTAGGAACTGGCTCTATTGCTCCCAGGCTTAGTAAAGAAGAAACTTGTTTTTCTGCTTCTGCCCTTTGTAGAGGGGGGGATATCTGGGTATCCTTGGTGAACCGGGAATGTGTGAAAGGAGAACTTGTAGCCTTGGGATACTATTTTGAGCACCCATTTGTCGTCTGTGATGGTGTACCAAACATCTGCAAAAATGGCTAAAAGAAACCCTAGAACCGCAGAGGAAGGCCGGAGTCATTGGGAATGCTTGCTTGAAGTTTGCTTAGAACTCCACGATTTTGAAGAGGAAGACTGCCAGTGCTTAGCCTTTTGAGGGGTGGAAGTCTGTCCCCTAGAAGACCTGTAACCCCTAGGCCTAGTGCGACCCTATTTACTATGATCAGGAAAAGTCCAATTCTTAGAAGGGTAATGCCCACTAAAACGACAGGCTGAACTTGCAGAAAATCCTTAACAGTTTGCATAGATTTTGCCTTATCCTCCAACTTTTTCAACACCTCTTCTGCTTTGCTACCAAGAAGATTGTCCTTGTGCAAAGGTACATCCAGTAATTTAGATTTGACAGGTTCAGAAAGAGGCTGTTCCCTGACCTAAGCATGTCTTCTAATAACAGAACCAGTGGCTGTTGCCCTGCAAGAAGCCTCCAAAGTTTCAAAACCACAATGTAAAGAATGTTTAGTGACAAGAGTGGCAGAATTCAATAAATCTTGCATGTCCTTACTCTACATCAGGGAAGGAGCACCAGCAATTTTAGTCTTAATGGCCTCCAAAGTATGCTGCTGATACTTAAGCATATGAAAAAGACAATTAATAGACCTAATAGCCAGGGTGGAAGAAGTATAAACCTTTTTACCCCACCTATCTAAGGCCCTAGATTCCCTGTCAGCAGGAACAGGATTTTTTGCAACCATGGCTTTAACACCTTTAGGGCCCTGAGAAATAATCTCTGGATCCACAGTAGGATTCTTGAAAAGGAACTGATGAGAATCAGGAACTCTATAATACCTGTCAGGCTTTCTGGGAGCAGGAGGAACAGAATTAGGAGTCAAAGAATTCTCCATGAAAACATCATCAACAACTTCCAAAACCAGAGGGATAGCCAAAGGTTTATGTTGTGGCAAATCCAAGAATTCCATAATCCATTTCTTAGACTGACGGTAGTCCTGACTTTCCCATTTGAAATGCTCCCTAAGAGTATTCAGAGTATCTCCAAAAGAGAAATCTTCTGGAGGGGAGGCAGAAGGGATGGAGTCTTCTGTATCAGAATCCTCAAAACCAGAAAAAAGTTGAGAGTTTCCCTCTTCATTAGCAGAAGTGCTGGAAACCTCAGAGTATGAGGCAGACAAAACTTCTGGGGACAATTCCCTAGCCCTCTTAGAAGGAAGTGGTTGAGAGCCCCTGATAAGGGTCAAGAGATCACTCACCATCTTAATCATCTGAGACTGAGGCAGTTGAGGGAGGGCCAGCACCTGCTTTGGAGTAGATTTTTGGCTGTAAGGCCTGCTAGAAAGCCGGAGGGACTCAGGAGGCCTAGCCACCAAAGTAGCCTGAGCCAAGTTGTTGGTCTGGATCTGGTCTCCGGGTGGAGAAAAGAGGCCTCAGAAGCCGGCGCCTGCTTAGCGGCTCCGGTTCCATCACAAGCGGTGTCTGGAAGAGGGTACGAAGATGAAGTGGAAGCCTGCAGAATGGAGGACTCAGAAAAGGTCTCTGCAGATGCCTGTTGCTGAATATCCATGGACTGCAGGGGCAATGAAAATGCCTCACTGACTACTGCTGGGACGATGACCAACTTAAGAGGGACGTCATTGGCTAATTTGACCATAAGCCTGTCGCGGTCCTTATTCTTGCGCTACTCAGGCAAATCTGAAGTCAGGAGACCAGAAGAAGCCATACTGATGAACTTAGGCCAAACACCGAAATGCTTGAACAAGATCCTAGCTCTACAGTGAATAGTACATGGATTGAAGGAAGCACAAAGAACACAGTTAGGAACGTCATGCTCAAGGGCCAAACAAGTGATACAATGAGAGTGAAAATCATGTTGCGGAATCTGTTTTCCGCAGGCAAGACAGTTATTAACTTTTTCTGACATTCGTTAAAGCAAGACAAGAGGGTCCCCAACGGGGTACTTATCTGAGGATGTCTTCAACTAAGCAGTCGGAATACAAAAATAAGGTACTCGACCGACTGGCACTCGTGCAAAAAGCTTCTCCTTTGGGCTCCACGGAAAGAAAGACTGAGGAAATGGTGCCGGCTGCCTTCCATTGTACCTGACTTATTGATATCAGGCTTAAACTGAAGGCAGCTGATGTCATATACCAAGGACTTTGGTATTCTGGCCGGCTGAGGGCTACCAGGAGCCGGATAACCCATTTGTAAGGACTGCAACAGTGAAACACAATGCATATCTGTCCTTATAAATCACTTAGCAATCAATTAACAAATCATGTGACCAAATAATTAAGCAATTATAACAGAATACTTTTAAAGTGCAATGCTATACTTAATTTAAAACTGGCAACCATAAAAGCCAATGCAATACAAAACCCACACTAACCATATAAAACTATTTATGTTTGAATGTTAGTTAAAAATGTTGCAACCATTGTATAAAATTCTATAAAGATGTATGCCAATATAAAAAGTGGGTCTACTTTATGTGCTCAAAGTCCGAGAATATCGAATACGATATTCTCGACACGACTACACCGAAAGTGCAAAACATTGAAAATGGAAATCTCAGTAGGTGGAGATTTCCATTTACTTCAATGTAGTGCGATCTTGGAGTTGGTATATTTAAGTAGTGTGGGGGTGCAGGGGGGCTTGCCCCCCTGCCTACACTAGTTTAAATTCTTTTTTTTGTGTAATTTTTTTTGGACTTCAATTGTTTAATAGTTCGATGCATATGGTTCGATCCATATGCATTCGAGCTATTAGACTTTCGAGGTCCTAAAGTAGACCCATAAAAAGTATATATATATATATATATATATATATATATATATATATATATATTTATGAAAATTAATTTAAAATATTAATTATATTAAAATTGTATACAGATCTAACATACTGTTAATTCCATAATCGAAATTCACTGCTATGTAAAAGTCCACTGCATAAACATTTGTTGATGTGCAAATACCCACTCTAAAGTGCAGAAACATAATGCCTTCTGTCATGTTAAATAGGATTTATATTTTAGTATACTAATAATCGAAATACAGTCATTTATACCTGGTGGTTTGTTTGTTTCTAAGCAAGGCTGCCATAAACACACTCTCATGTCCAAAACAGTCTTAAAATCACCACCTGCCTCAGTCTTAGGTACCCTGTCTATCACAACGAATAAGAATCTTTTAAAATTTGTACATACCGCACTGTGGGTAAACAGGGCACTCGTTCCTTTTTTGTTTTTAATGTCCATGTTGTGTTCTAAATTACATTTCCTAAACTTGCATATAGTTTCACCCATATAACATGTGTGACAGCTGAGGCAGGTGGCAAGATACACCACCATGTCTGTGTTACAATTACAGTGCCCTGGGCACCTGAGTGTTCTATTGTAGTTGTTAACCTTCACATATGGGCCATCATTTATGTACTTACATGTACTACACAAACCACATTTACCCATCTGGGAAATGTTTTTGTATGGATCCTTTGAACCTCTTTCTAATAATTCCTTTAAATTCATACCTTTATGAAAAAAATAGGTTCAGGGCCCACTATGTCCTTCAGGTCTCCAGTAAACACACTATCCTATGTTGTTTCTATAATATTCTTTATCTTAGGTGCTGTGTGGTTGTATTCCAATGTCATAACTGCACTCTTGGAATACATATTTTGCTCAGTCCTACTTGTATTGTCCAAATTAACACTATCTCTCTTAGTGTCAAGGAGAATCGGTTGATAGAAGGAATTTCTTTTCTTACATATCTCATTTCGTGTGCTGAGTAATAGATCCAGGGGATAGCACCTATTCCTAAAAAGATACATAAGATAATCTATTTCTTTTGCAAATATTTCATCTTGGCTAACAAGCCTTGATACCTGGACCATTTGTCCTTTCACCACATTCTTCTTTAAAGTGTGTGGATGGCAACTATCATAATGAAGAAAAGAGTTACTGTAAGTTTTTTTACGGAAGACACTGGAGCAAATTTCACCACCACATTTGTATAGCAAAATGTCAAGAAATTCTATTTTGTCCTTGTTATATTGACTGGTAAACTTTACAAACCCAGTTGTATTTCCCAAGTAATCTAGTAACTCCAGTAATTCTTCCTCAGTACCTCTCCATAAAATTAGTATATCATCCAATTAACGTAAATAAGTTAACATCTTGGATGTATACTTTGAGATGAAAACTGCCTCTCCCACTCGGCCAACAACAGATTCGTGTATATAGGGGCACATCTCGCCCACATTGCAACACCTTCAATCTGCTTGTAAAACTCACAGACAGGGAGGGCATACAGACTCCTCATAGAAAAAAAACACAGCTAAGAACTCAGTCAAAGCAAAACACTGTGAAACAGCAATGATACTCACCACTCCACTGTGGTGATGAGCAGTTGCTTCACACACATCTTCTTCCTGACAAAACCACCAAAGATAGCCACCTATCATATGTAAGGTGTATGTTTCTGATAGTAAGTGAAAGAAATTATGGCCAACATACTACTCCTAAATACACTGCAACCATATCCCCCCAACACAAGCATAATGGTAGTGGTAATGATGTTTTTGACAGAATGTGAAATAAATTATAGCCAGCTTGTTACTGTTATACTGCAACAAACACACAAACACAAGCATAAGCCACAGCAATACCAGTTTTACACCAATATTAGCAAATAGCAACACACTGTGCAACGTTAGTACTGATACACCAGACCAGTGACTGTTGTTTAGCAGTAGTCAAAAGTAATTAATACTTGTCATTATCCCCGATTTTACAGAATATTCCTTATTTTGCCTATTATTTTTAACCTGTCTCTCATAATTATTTTGATTTGCTGCTCAACTATTCAAGATGGCAAACAGTCAATAATATCATTCTCCTTATTGTCCAAAAAATGCATGTTGATGCAAAGCATGTTATTCTATTATTTTTTTAATTAATTAGAGTAATATTTAAAAAGTGTTCCTGATTTTGATCCATTACTCTGCCATTATTTTTGGCTTTGCTCAGAATTCTCGAGCAAAGAAGTTGAGAGTTATAGTATCTGGAGCCCTGAAAGTATTTATAAAACTCCATGAAAGAGAAAACAATTCCTAAAGCTCGGGAGCAAAAGCTCTTCTTAAAATCCCAGGTAAGCTCTAATACTGATCACTCTGGGTTGCCGATCTCGAGAATTTACCTTGCTCACGTTCATTCACTGATTATCAACTTTATTGTAACAAGGTCATATCACAACCCTGTTCAGGATAAAGAGTAACTGGAAAATGAATGATCTTTTTTCTCCTCATTTTCTCCCAACAAGCAGTAATTTTTGCTTAGCCCACACACAGTCAATGATTATTAGGGGAATCCCCACAGTTGTGGGTATCACAGGTGTCTAAACCTGGCTATAATGTTAGTTTAAGAGGACAGAATGCCCACCAGCAACATTTAACTAAGTCAAGGACACTATGTCAATGGTAAAACATTTAATGAAATTATGAAGCCTGCTAACTGGCAAAACACTGCTACTGCAATCAGTAATATCTGTGAATTTTAAACGAGGAGAAGTAGTGCCAGTTCTTAGGATTCTTTATCCTAGCAGTTATTATGTCCTTTATTAAATGCACAAAATTGTTCTGCTAGCTTTTGCTGGTTTGCCAAATGTAACAGAATATCAAAATAAGATACTTTCCTGTGGTTTGGGACCCTGCAGGACCTAGATGCTATACCCCTGCCTATAAATTGTGCAACGTAGAATGATTACTACAGTAAACATATGATAGTCAAAGGACAAGTCACTTTCTTCAAGCATTCCCAAATCTCTGACAACAAGGTCAATTCTTAGGGGCTGTATTATCA